>NC_066343.1:25320509-25459471 GCF_022539315.1 Serinus canaria | reverse complement strand
ATGGGGTTGAGCATTCTCAGCAAAGAAGCAGCTGAGTTTGATCAAGAACAAAGAAATTTTCTTTTTTAGAGTAAAGGAATTCAGTGGAGATACCTGATGCAGGAATTTTAGTGATGAATACCATATAAATACAGAGTATGGGGTGTTTAGTGTAGCAGTTGTAGGTGCTTCACCAATGAGACTGAATGCCCCATAATACCCTTGATAAATGCTTTTAACGTTGAGTCACCTGAGGAAGGGGATGCTGATGATGAAAATGTCACCATTCAGAAAGAAGCAAAAAAGGTCAATGCAAAAAAGGTCAATACAACACAGTATTTCATCAGTGAAGTGGCTATGATTTTCCACAAGCTATGCTGAAGGCACTTTCTCCCCTAGCCAATGATCCCAAGTAAGCTTCTTTATCCTGCAAAGCATGATCCTTCTCTGCGCATTCAGATGATAAGTACCACTTCCAGCTTTGCACATGTTCAATGCTTTCTGGATGGCAGAATACATCTATAATATTTTTCCTTATAGTTACATGATATGCAGCTTTGCAATTTGATTCTGAGGTGAAATGATCTGAATCTTGAGTCGTGTCAGCTGGTTAAAGGACAAGATTTCTGATGTGCTGATTTTCTGTGTGTAGAGGATGCCCTTCTTTACAGGAAAGAACCTAGTTTACTCTGTCTGCATTTTAGAAAAAAGGGATTTATAAAAGGCTTGGTTTCAGATACATTTGAACAGCAAGGGCCATTGATTAACAGATGCAGGACATTTTATGTACCAACAACCTTTTAACAAGACCCGAAGAGAAAAGGAGAAATGACAACCAAACCAGAAGCCTGGTGTGTTAAAATACTCCACAGCCAATATGCAGTACAGAAGTCAGATGATGATCTTAGCTTACCCAATTTGGCCTGACAAGATAAATTCATGCTTTTTTGCTGCTTATCAATTGAAAGCAGCAAGAACCAGAAGTTAGTGTGAAACTAACATAGTAGATACTGCAGTAAATGAGTAATAATATTGACTTACTATCTCCCAGTCTGGGTGAAGTATTTCCTCCTGGAGATGTTGGCAGCTGCTGTGCAGGAGCTCAGAGTAGTAGCACAACTGACAGCACTGAGTGCTGGGGGAGCACTCATCATGCTTCCTGTTGCTGTCCGTATAATGCAATCTAAATGGGACGTGGGACAAGAAAAGGAGCACAAAGGTTCCTATTTATGCACAGGTGGAGACTCCAGACACAAAGAAATACAGAGAATTTTCAAGATCTTTGCATCTTATCTGCTTTTGTTAATACATAAGAGAGAAAGCCATTGCTTGGAATTGGACTGCTACATAAAAAGTAAAAATGTATCAAAGAGGATTCATTGCCAGAGATACGTCTCAGTAATCCTCAGGATTTTATGCAACTTTCATTTCTCTGCTCCTGAGATGGTTAGCCCTTGCTCCTACGTAGAAGCTGAGGACAGAACCCAGGGAAGGAGAGTAAACCCTGTGCCACATTTTAACAAGTCTATTTGGAGCTCCAAAGAAGACTGTAAAGTACAGGAATGTGGGAAGTGATTCTGACACCAGAGAGAAGTCAGAGAAGATCAACAATACAGTAAGTGGAAAAAAAATCACAGTGATTTTCAATGTACATTTTTAATGTCTGTTTACCAGCTCACAGAAAAAAAAAAAATGGACTTCGAAACAAATTTAATGAGCTACATGTCATGCCATAATCTCCAATCAAAATCCAGATTTAGCCAATTAGCCTCAGAATTGCTGAGACCTCTCAACTCTCCCTAGTAGAAATATCTTGCTGAGGAAGTTCAACATCTCACCTTGAATCAGGACTGCCATGTTCCCACACCATAGTATTATCCATATGCAGTTCAAAATTGCATTGACATTTGAAGTTTTCTACAGCATTCCACCCAGAAATGCTTTACAGATCCCTGAGATAGCTTTAAGAATAAGACTGCATATATATCTATATGTCTATATGCAATGCAATACACACACAAAAAAAGTTATCTTAAAAGAATAAGCTTTGTATGTAGCACTGAGTGCTACATACCCTGGGTACAGCACAGCTGATGTGTTTTCATTTAAATATCTGTGCATTTCAGGCTACTGAAATGGGTAGCTCTGAACAACTCTATCCAGAGAAGACATACTGTCTGTTACCTTATAATGTTATCAGTACTCATTAAGTTGTTAATCGTCACTCTTAGAGCAATAATCTGAAACAGCATTGCTGCTTTGCAGGCTTTTTTCCAAGAAACTTATATCTTTCATCTTGGAGTTTTCAAAGTAATTTTAATCTGTTATTTTTTTGATCATGCTTATAATTTCTCTCAGTCTCTTTCTATTGCTTTACCTCACATGTGATGCTTATGCCATTTTCTAATTTACTTTCAGCTGAAAATTTTGCTTATGTTACTTTTTGCTGCATTGAAAAACAATTTTCTCTATTTCTGTTTTCAAATATCTGGATTGAAATTCATTTTGGTTCCTGTAATCAAATTAATTTCTAAGCCATAATCTCTTATTTACAATAACAAGGATATCTTATCAAAAGTATACAGAAAATAATGTTCAGGTCTAAGGCTGAAAGTACCTCTACTACATATTATCACAAGAACATCTTGACACTAGCAACCCAACAGAACACAGACAAAGCAGACATCTGCTGAGCAATTTCTCCCAGAGACAGATAATGAGAGTGTGCACAATCAGCACAGCAGACTTTTATAAATTTACCCTTTCTGAGCATCTAGGTATTGTTTTCCTTCTGAATACTAAGCAAAGGAAGAGCAAAATGAATAATCTATATGTATCTTAAGTACAGCATAATAAAGCATATCATAACACACAAATTTATTCTTAACCTGTTTAATTAGAACAAATTAAATCAAATTTTATACCAGGAGATAGAATTAAAAAAAAGCCCTTCAAACCTCTGGCCAAAATTGTCAAAATGCTAGTAAGTTAGCCACAGACAGCATATACTGAGAGAAATTAAGATATTACTATAATCCTCAATATCTTTGTGCAATTCCAGAACAACTTAGGGAGATCAATTACACAGAAAGGTGTAATTCACTGAAGCAACTGTAATTTGTTTCATCCAACTCCAGAGCTTATCTGTTTATTATGGGGTAGGCTTGTCTTTTTTGATTAACAAATCAACATATGTAATAAGAAAGAAACATTTTAAATAACTTGGTCATCTAAATGTTTGATAAACAAAAATATGAATGAGCAGCTCACAGAGATTACAAGGATGAAACATTGGACATGTCATTCAAAAACAGCTTAACTTTTTTTTGAGAAATAATCTCAATTATATTTTTCATATTTTAAGTGAAAGACACTTAAAATATGAAAAATATAATTGAGATTATTTCTCAAAATTAATAAGAAAACTGATCACAGCATCAAAATTACAAGTTGCTAACCTTGTTTGATGCAGGTGAAGTCTATAATCCAGCTTTCATCCCACAGCATCTTTTGTTTCTGATATTGAAACCACTACAAGAATAAAAAAAAAATAATTCCTAATGTAGCCCCACTCTCTTTGAAGATATTGACTCAGAGATTATTTTTATAAAATATGAAAATTTGAAAGTATACAAACTAAATCTGAAGTATAAACATTCAGCATATCTCTTAAGTAACATTAGAACCAAAAGTATTAATAACAGGCTTGGAAGGAAACAGCATCTAATAAACATACTAAAAACTGTACAGGCTATATTCCAGAACTAATTACATGTAATGTTTTGCACTGTCTAGAAACTCTCAATTATTGTCAACATTTATGTATTTACATTTCAGCCTGGACATCAGATAGGGGTTTACATCATCTCATCTCATGGAAGTGCTCTAGGTTACGTAGGTACAGGACAAGAACGCCCTTCATCCTAATCCTGAGATAAAGAGCAATGTATTTTATATCTTGGAATAGAATTACCCAAGACCTACTAATTAGGCCATACTATGTCAAATACTCTATCATAAAGAATATTAGGTAGGGATTCTGTGGCTACTTTGTAAAGAAGGCATTGAGCTAATAGCTGATTTTTGGTAGACCTGACATACAAAGCTAACATTTACAAAGTGTAAATACATGCTTTCAAATGAGCAACAGAATAAATTATGCAACTGCAGTCAATGCCAAAATGTCAAATCAAAGTAGCATTTTATCATCATTATACCATTTTCTATAGCTCAAAATTTAATACTAGGACTGATGCAGTCATTGAAACAGGTAATAAAAGCCCAGATAATGAAAAAGGAACGGATTGTGGAGATTGTGTTGATATACTGGTTGAAATTGTGACAACTGAATCAAAATTAAGTCATCCCATTTATTTCAAAAGGCTTCTGAGGAAAGAAACCTACATTTTATCTTTCAAAGCTGTGAATGTATTAAGACATATTGGCAAGAAGTGAATACTAGTCTTGCTTCCTTTGACACTGATATCAAAGGAATCCTTTCTGCTTCTTGAAGCATTAAAGAAGGCATTAGTTTCCCAGATGGCTCCATTTACATTATATCAATTCCTGAATTAGATAAAATAATCTTTCCTATCCTATTACAGTAAAACCAATAAAACTTATAAACCCCATTATGCTGCTTCTTCTATTGAAGAAGTTAGCAGGAATATGTCTACAGAAATGAAAGAAGGAAAAAAACCAAACTACTCCAAACATACAGAAAAAACAGCAGAAATAATAGATTTTGCTACAAGAACTTTAAATAAACATATGCAAGGCCAAGAATCTCCGTTGCTCTTTCTAAAAAGCCAGTTATATAAAACTGTTTGAACTTCTCATCTGTCCAGTTGCATATTTCTGTCAGATCATGTGGTTTTACAGGACACTTGCTATAAACTCATTGTCACGACTTCCTTGTGGATTATGAATGCTCAAATAGTTTTCAACAGTGTTTCTGTTCCTAATTCACAAAACCACACAGTGACAAGCAGATGAACGTGATCCAAGCTGATGGCCCACAAATTTATGGCCCACAAACTTTAGGCTCCTGCTTCCTCAGGGATTCCTTCCCTGTCCATCCTATACTGCAGTTGCAGTGAACATCTGAGGTGGGCATCGGCACAGATAGGGAATGAGTAGGAGAAAGCTGATGGCCCACTGTTACAGCGGTTTTCTGAGGTCCCATGATGAGGGAAGAGACGACAACGTTGACTCCATGTATCAGAAGGCTTAGATTTATTATGATATGATATATAAGATATAAAAACTATACTAAAAGAATAAAGAGAAGGATTTCACTACAAGCTAAGCTAAGAATAGAAAAGGAATGTGTAAACTGAAGTCTTCTCAGCCCAAGACGGGCCGAACAGGTGAATTGTGATAGGCTCTTAATTGCAAACAGTCTGACGGGGCCAATCACAGATTTTCCCGTGGCATTCCACAGCAGCAGATAAGAATTGTTTAGTTTGTTCCGAGGCTTCTCAGCTCTCAGGAAAGGAAAATTCCTAAGTAAAGGATTTTTCATAAAATATGTTGGCAACAGCTCACAAATTGAGGGCCATCAGCTTTCTCCTACTCATTCCCTATCTGTGCCGATGCCCACCTCAGATGCTCATGCAACTGCCGTATAGGATGGACAGGGAAGGAATCCCTGAGGAAGCAGGAGCCTAAAGTTTTACAGGATATATAGGCCAAGGGCTAAATAAATTACCCATTATGAACATAGTCAATACAATGACTCTACAGCTGCCATATTCACCTGATAAACCTCTGTTACGAAACTCAAAAACGCAATTTTTTCAAGATGCAGACACATAAAGAATGTAGATACACTTTCCCAGAAGCACTTAAGTAATAAGCATCTTAAGTAATTAGCCATAATATAATTTTCTCTTTATACAGACATTTCATTCAAAGACTCCCAAAACTACTTCTCCAATACTGATACATTCCTCTCTCCTCAATACCTTTTTGTTTTTCCTTCATGAGTCTGCTATAATTGATAACTATTATGTAAAATTAATCTCTTTGAAAGGAACCAAGCTGGTTGTTACACTAAGAAAAGAAACCTATTAAAAAAAATCAAGCAACCAAAACAGAAAACAAAAAAATTATCCTTTCCCCATTCCTTTGAGAATATCCTAACTTGAATATTCTGCTTTTAAAGTTCTATTTGGACTCTGAGATTTGATGGACTCTTGTGGAGATAGTCCCTTAATGAATTACCTAATTTGTTCTTGATATCTTTTATAATTCTGGCTTCTATAAGGTTTTGAAACTGTTAATTTCATAACAGATTTCTATCGTGAGTAAAAAGTACTCTTACTTTGTTGGCATCTCCTACTCCTCATACCATGGAAATTTTTTTTCCTTTACCATAATCTACCCATCCCTTCATTACATTCCACCTCAGTCTTCTCTCTTACAGGATGAAAATTCCTAGTACAATGTGACTTCACTAATATGGAAGCTTTAAAAGTTGTTTCCCTTCTTTCTGCTTTTTTCCATAGCGCACAGATGCTGGAGGCAGAAGAAAATCTCTCCCTCTTCTTAGAGAGAGTTCCACTCTGTCTAATAAATTCATTGAAGATAAAGGAAATTAAAGAGTAGAGAACAGGTACTTACTATGACTGTCAAAATGAAGCCAGTGCAGACTAAGCATATTGGTAAGGCAATTGCTATCCTAACATCAACAGAAAGAGGGCATTCCCCACAGTCTGCTGGACAGATGGAGCAGCCTTCTTCTTCCTCACAAAAGCCATCTCCACAGACTGATTAGAAAACAAAACATTTTAAGGCAGTTTCATCCATCTACAAGATTGCATTCAGATTTAAACATGTGGTTCTTGACCTGGGAAAGCTCAGAGTCCCAGAAAGAATAAATTTTGAAGAATTCAGAGATACCATCCCAGCAGCTTAAAGAGCAATCTGAATTTCTGAAGTAATACAGGTTCTCTTTCATCAAGTTAAATGTTAATTACATGTGAGCCTTTGACATTTTTGTGTATAAATCACTTCATCACTACTGTGTTTCTCATTATCCACGCTTTTTTTTTTTTTTCAGAAACTCAAAGTTCTTCAAGGTAGGCATCATTTTTTGCATTCTTTGTATTTAATCCAACACCTGTGATTCCAGGAAGCCAGGGACCCTTCCTCAGCAGCAGCAAAAGACACTGGGGGCTGCAGAAAAAATCTTGCAACCCACACTTCAATTATTTCCTTACTTACTCCAAGGTCTTATATAAATTATCAGCAATATTAGATGTAATTTAAAACAAAAGTCTTAAATAACAAAAGTCTTTCTTCCATGTCTTGAATGGTCTTTCAATTTTACCTCTGTGATTAAACTAATATCATGCTGTACTTTAGACTGAGAGGTGAGCTGAAGGTATTATTCTGTCATTATGTAGTTTTTCTTAAATTAAACAAAAAAAACTAAAAAAAAATCCACTGCTCAGTAATAATTCTGTTTCAGCCTCACTAATTCCAGTATAATACCAAGATAATAACAGAAGTCACTTTCTGTCTCAGGGGTAGAGCTACATTTTTTAAAATTTCTTCTGTGATATATTGTAAGTTTCCTGGAAAATTCAGCTGCAGTTGTTTTGCAATGAGTAGAAAATTCAATAGATAAATACTTCTATTCACACTGTAGTTGCTTTGTGTTTTTTTCTTTTTTTCTGTAACATTGTGAAATATATTCTCACACTTCCAGAAGAGTAGCTAACAAGAGTGTTGTGATGACACTTTTGTTTAAGCCAATAATTTTTTTCAGGTTGTGTGTTTAATTTATTAAGCAAGTCCACTTTTAAAATTTGGCATCACTAAGAGAACTGTTACAGTCATTTCTGCTTCCCTCCATACAGGTATACTAAAGAGAATGGAAAACGGATGCCCTTGGGAGCAATTTTTAATGTGAACAAGGGAACCAATATGGATTTCTACCTTTCCAATATGTTTAAGACTAGTCTGCTCCCCTTCAGGGGAAAAGTGTCTGGATTCTCAGAACACTAGCTGGAGGAATATTCTCACATTCTCATGAACTGCAGACAAGCCTTGTAGTACCTGAAGCCATTGGTCATGGTATTTGACTACTTATTTGACAAGAGTGGCTTTCTACTGTTCTAGATTAATACAACTGTTAGAAGCTCAAACACTTTTTCAGACTTCAGTGTTATGTGAAGAAAAATTTCAGGAAGACATTTGTGTATTTTCAAAGAAAGGCTGAGGTAGGAATTGCTTTTGCTCTTGGTAACTATGCATGAATGATAATAGCATTGAGATTTGCAGTCAATAAGAAGTTAGGTCACATTTTAATTTTATATCATACCTGCTGCAGGAAGGACTGTGGTTTTTGCTTCTAGAGCAGCTTGGATTCTCCCAACTCTGATATGTGCGATGAGAGAAGTCACACCCACGTGAACTAAAACAACCTGTGAAACAAGTGAACAAACCAGCAAAGCATCAAAACTTCACTTGCATACACTTGCTTTTATAACAAGAACCAACTAACTAGGGTATTCTTCAAAAGAATTTGTGCATTTCTTTCAAAATCAGGAGAGACAGCTCTTGTGAGAAAGACTGGTTTGATTCCCTCCCTGGTGTGTCTTCTTTTCGCCAGGTAAGCCTATCAGCCCAGTGCATTCTGCCATGTATGCCTTCCTGCTCTTTCTTTCAGGTAGAAGCTCCCTTATGGTCATATGAACCTGCATTACAGTCCAGTCAGTAGTGAGATGTATTCTTAGTGTGGACATCACATGGACAGATTATGCTATTCATTTTCCTGCCATCCCTACTCCTTCCACTAACTACCTAATGTGTAAAGGTACCTTGACTTCCAAGTGAGCTGGGAATTGATAGTCAGCTCAGCAATATGCACAGCGTAGACAATAACACATGCATATAAATGAAATGGGGAACATGTTCATGAACTGCATTAAATTACTAGCAAGTAAACTCCAAAAAGAGCAAATGAGGTAAAATCCTACATGCAATACATATACTTTACCTTGGCAGTCCAGTTCCTTTGGCTCATTTTGCCAGCAGTAGACAACGTATGAGTAAATATCTGACCATCATCTGGGATCCATGGACCACATATTCCTCCTTTGGCCTTTAGCAGACATATTTGTTATGTCAGTATACCATAACACAATGAAAGTCCTAGTTCCTCCTCTCTTTCTTTCTCAAAATTACTTCTGTTCTCTAACAGCAAATAAAGTTCTATTTTATAACCAAAACTATCAAAATGCCAAAGTACAAGCAACACTGTTCTGTGACAAAATAACAGAGAAGCAGTTGTTCGTATATTCAGTTCAGATCTCACATATATTGTTATTTCTTAAAATACGAGCCTCAGTAGTGTACTCATAGAATGAGTGCTTTTATGAAGCTGGTTCATTTTTTTTTTTGGATTTCCTGTGCTAGAAGCAGAATTGCATTCCACTTTTAATATTTTTCTCAAGAGGTTTTACTGAAGTGTCACTTTTGATACAGCAGCATTTTTTCTTTTTTCTTTAATGAGGAAGGGAGGCACTGCAGAGCATTTCTCAATAAAGCTATTAAGATGTAAACCTTCTGCAACTGCAAACATGGAGGATTAATTTTGGCTGTCCAAAGAGCTTGTAGTTTATTGTTTACTTGAAAGGATTAACCCTGTCTCCTAATTCCAGATAATTCTTCAGACATTTCTTTTGAAGGACTGAAAATAATAGAGCAGGGCAAAAGAAATTGAGCACATTAACCAAAATAAAATGTTTTAGAACACATGACACTGAAAAAATAAAGCAATGAAAACCCAAACTCCTCTCAAACAATGGAAAAAACTTACTTGAAGTGTATGTTCAACCTTATGCAGTGATAGTCAACTCTGTAACAGTCAAATAGCTCAGAGTTCCTTTAAGCAGAAACTCTAACATTTAGAGTACTATAAAGAAACCAGATGATGCATGTTGGTGAACATGCTTTTGCCATTTCCACACCATAATTTCAAGCAGAACTAATTGCAAAAATAGAAATAATAGAGAGGTTACCAAAGCAGTGGGATGTTGAAGTTTTTTACTATGGTTCTAGACAAAAATGTTGATGTGATGGCTCCAGCGAGGATTCCTCTTTTAAACCAAAGTCCTGATGTCAGCTAAGGCTTTCAGAAAATCATTAATAAAACAAGTCCTCAAGAACAGACTGCCAAGAAACAAACTAGAGCTGTTGTGGAGTCATTAGACCTTCACATAGAAGGATGTATGAAACAGCTGCAAGATGTGTAGGCTAGGCTTCCCATTACACCGCCTTTGATCATGAAGAATGTGTCACATTTCCAGAAGGGAGATTAACTAGAAAAACTGGGCAGCTGCATGGAAGTTCCTATGCAGGGTAAAGCTTACCTCACAGATTAAAAAAAACCAAAATACAAGGTGTTCCAAACTGTATTTTTAGATCACAACTTTAAGTAGTTATTCAAAGAGGGACAGGCCAAGAAGCCAGGCCAAGAATGGATCTTGCCTTCACTGCATGAACAAAGTCTGTTATTTGTATTTAGATTTTTTTTTCTCTGATACAATGAAGAAAAATCATTCCATCACAGGACACAGGTTCAGTTCTACAAGTCACAGCCAGTAATATTCCCCCCCCCCCCCCGCCCCCCCCCCACCAACTCCAGTAATCCAAGCAAATTATTCACACTCAGTCTATAAAACAGAGAGACTGGAATACATCCAACTGAAAGTTTGCCCAGCTTGTTTTAGAATGCAGTAATCTGTCTTTCTCTCTTGGTTGCACAGTGGTCCAAGTCAGGTAAACTCAGACAGATGTAATTGGTCCCACTAATGGGAGATTCTGAATACTGCCTTGCAGTCACAGTGCAAAATG
This sequence comes from Serinus canaria, assembly GCF_022539315.1. Taxonomy (NCBI): domain Eukaryota; kingdom Metazoa; phylum Chordata; class Aves; order Passeriformes; family Fringillidae; genus Serinus; species Serinus canaria. The sequence goes on along the minus strand of NC_066343.1, from coordinate 25,448,626 downwards.
AGCCTCAGCCTCATTTTTTTGCATCCAGTGCAAAAAAATTCTAAAACTGACAGACATTGCCACAGTGGTATTAGTAAACCATAATTTGTGAATATATAGTGAACTATATAAATTTGGTCTAATTGTAATCACAGAAATACTTCACGAATTTGAACCTGCCTATTACAATGACATCTCAGCCAGTAGCAAGAACAGAGCACATGATGCTGCACCATCGCACTAACCATGAAGGCCAAAGGACAGGAATGAATGTTGGCATGGTAGACACAGCAGTTGTCCCCATTTGCATCTTTCCATCTGGCAGGACAGTCATGCTCCTCACAGAATTCCTTTGCAGCAGTAGCATTGCTAACCAAGCATAAGAGAGAGACTTTTACATCCATTTCGCATTCACAAAAATTGCAACAAACACATGAGAGCTTGCTCTTTATCCTGCACAGATAAATTAGCAGCAAAAACATATGCAATGAAATAAACACTGTTGAACCATTTCTTTCTTTTTGTCTTCTAGTTGAAATGTTCCTGGAGCACTAGAGATTGTTGTCAACTCGACCTTTGCCAGCTGCCATGTACTAGGGAGTTCTAGCAGATACTGTGCTGCAAGCAGGGACCAACCTTCACTACTCTTTCCAACCTGACTTCATGACCAGGTGAATTAGGTGGGATTACTTTGCACTTCTTCATCTGGCACAGAGACACTATTTTTCTGCTTCCACTCTAAGATATATGTGTCCCTGGCTACTTCCAGTCTCAAAGTTTTCAATCAAAAACCTTCATCTATGTATGAAATTCATACAGACCATTTTGCTCCAGTCTTCACAATCTAAATTGCCAAGGAAAATAAGTATAATGGACTTACACATCAGATTCAATTTCCCAAACCACAAATTTAGAGTAGACTTTCTGAACAGACTGTGCTGCAAAACAACTTTTGAAAACTTATTCCTGAAAGATGAATGAATTCACCTTGAAATATGTGATGCAACACTGTTTCCTCAGTTACACTCTCAGTGGTTATCACCCTAATAAATTTGGCTGTAAGATAAAATTGTTTTCCACAAATATGATTTACTCAGATACAGCCAGAATCAATTGCAGTTCAGCTGAAATATTATGAACTTGTGTTGGTGATCAACTTGTGTTGATCTTTATAAAACAATTTCAGAACACAGGATTTATATTTTGGCTTGTTTTTAAGGAAAGAATTAGCCAGTAATGAATAGGTCTAAAACAGTAGGCTTTGTTTATTATGAGAAGACTCTGTTTACTATGACAAATAAACAAAATGACAGAGGATTAGGTTAACATAGATTGTACTCATAACCAGATTTATGAGGACATAGACACACTTGAAATATGACACAAGCAAATATGTCAACTTCCAAAACACCTAAACAGATAAAACATTAAAATTTATTAGCCTTTGAATTCATACTGGAAGTTAAGAAAAATACTTAATTAATTTGGTGTCTAATTCCATCACGTTCTTTTCTTTAGGGCTTCTTTTCAAAATTTATCTAGTATTCTTTATTTTTTATTCAATAACTTCATCATGGCTTTATCCAATTACAGTGATGCCCATACACTGACTTGCCAACCTCGGGTATATTTGGGTCAGCCGCTGTAAATTTTAGTGTCAGCCAGACAACCTAGACAAAATGAGATGTAAATTTGATCCCTTTTAAAACTGAAGCATAGATTTATCTCTCTTTTTATAAAATATTTGCCATCTGTCTCTATGTTCAAGATGTGCATAAGTACACAAAAAGCAGTCTTTTCCAAGTTCCTTACTGATTTGAGGGAGTGGGTCTCGCAGGGAAGACAAGAAAAATCAGAATCGTGCCAAGCAGTCAAAAAACCTGCTTCATGGTTAAGTTCTCAGAACTGTTAGCAGCCATACATTTCAGAAAATGTGATAACCAAATTTTAAGTAGTTTTTAAACATAGTACATAGAAGACCAAAATTTTTTAAAAAATCAACTTTTTGTGGTTAAAAATAGGATATAGATAATCTTTCAATATTAAATAAAATAACTCTGGATGACAGCTCTTATAAAGTGAACTTTACAATGTCAACACTCAGGGAGAGAAAAATGTTCTATAAACATCTCTTACACAACAGCACAGGAAGTGGGGTCCCACCCTCTGTCTCCGGTGTTCCTATATAGGAATGGAGTATTGCTACTTACAGAAAAAAGCATGAAATCAGAGTGTATTTCCCCTGGGTTTATAGATCCAGATCTGTAGATCTGGAGCTGCTTCCCTACATACTCTCTAACTGCTGATGTCCACAGTTATTAACGCAGTGTGTGAGCTGACATATAAGCTTTTGGAGTGATTTTATTCCCACAAAAATCAAGCACGGTTGACCACTGAATTAAATGGATTCAGGACTGGACTAGCTCTTTTTCACATCCATGTTGTGCACTTGAATCATACTTATGATTGAAATGAGAATAAGATACAGAGAGCCTGTGACTCATGATTAAACTTCAGCTATAAATTCAATTTGTAGTGAAGGCAAGAAATGATGTCCACAGTTGCACTGTGACAGTAGTGATGCACGTTGTCTCCGACCTAGCAGGCAAACATGCCATGATGGCTAGTCTGAGAGCAAAGGGAAAAATAGGAGGGCAAACAGAGCTATGAGAGATCTCAAAAGAGGGAAGGAATTAATGAAGAACTCCAGAGTGTCAGTTCCAATTATATCACTGAATATGTACACAAAAAATCCTCATGTACTCACAATCATGACAGCATTTTTATAAGAAGTAATACCTGTGGGAAAGGATTCCATTTTGCACAGCGTATTGATAAAAACTGTCTGAAGCAAAGACAGCGTAAGTCACATTGAAGGACTCCCCACTCACAGCCTTTTCTGGAGGCCTTTCCACCCATGTCATCTCCAGTCCTAGAAAAAGTGCAATCACAGGTCAGATTATTTGCTGTACTTTTTTTTCTTAACAGATACATACAAATGTAAAACTTTCTCTGTAGTGATTTTCCTCTATTCATAGGTTCACAGAGTGGTTTGGATTGGAAGGCACGTCATGGATCACCTAGTGCCTCCTCCCCTGCCATGGGCTGAGACACCTTCCAGTAAACTAGGTTGCTCAAAGCCCCATCAAACCTGGCCTTGAACATTTTCAGAGATGGGGCATCCTCAGCTTCTCTGTGCAGCCTGGTCCAGTGCTTCACAACCCTCTGAGTAACCTTCTCAGTATTCTCCAATTATCTTTTATGAGCGAAAAAGAGTAATTTATTTTAGTGGCTGGACTGGTAAATACAAGTGCACATTAATTGAAGAGTTCTGAACCTCAGACCAAGCAGTTGGAGAGATGCAAAAAAAAAAAAAAAAAAAATCTGTTCGTCTTGTGTAAACTAACTTTGCTTCCAGTATATAGCATTGCTGTTTGTAGTGGTATATTTGCTTTCCTCTTTTGATCAGGCAATATTGCCCTTAATTCTCGGCTGCCTTCACTGAGACACACCTTATTATGGAATAGATCAGACAACTACACCACACAAGAAATTCAGTCAAAACCCTTAAACTCAGGAAACATAAATTATAAATACTAATAATTACATAATAAAGAATGCATTATCATGTGATGGAACCATATGGCATCTAGAACAGAGGACAGTGGAAGGAGTGCTATCAGACATCTGTTCTTTTCCATTTTTACAATTTTAACTGGGAAAGATCATTTACCCCCATCATGTCTCTTGTCCTCTGGGCCTGAGAATGAAGGAAGATAAAAGCTGGGAGAAGTCTTAAATCCATAAACTTAACATCATCAATATCTTCCCAGTGCACTCACCTACTTTTTTGTCTACTGTTGGATGAAGGTTTTAATTTGCACCACATCAAATTACTTAGATAATGAAAATGTGTTACTCAGTTTGTCAGGAAGTATTGAATTCCTTCTGCACAGGACTGGTAAACCTGCCTTACAAGACATCTCATTTTTTTGTTCTTCTTGTTCGGTTATGACCTCTTTTGTTACTCATACTTGTTTTAACAAGTACGTTCTTTGCTTGCACTGTACTGAAACCACTATTTCCCCCCTAATTTACTATCAGATTTAACTAGGCAATTTGTAAAATAACCTCGATTTCCCTTGATAATCTCCCTTGAAAACTAAAAACTCATTTTAATTGCTAACATTATGTGAAAAACTATAATACAAAGATTTAAAAAAATTCTAGTGTGATTTCTGCTAAAAGGTAAGCAAGTTGAGCTTCAAAGAATATATGAGAATGAAGACAAAAGGTCAGCACAAATTTCAGTTAAATTATTTTCTACTTCCTTATAAAGGTCTCACAAAGGTAAACCAAACTCTTCTCTAAATGACAGTTACTCCCACATATAAAAGCTTTGAAAATCTTTTGTTAATTTTACAGCAATGAGGCTACAGTATATGTGTTTTGCTTTGCTTCTACCAATTCCCAGAAAATGGCAAAGAAAACCTACAAAGTAAGGGAGGATAGAGCTTGAAGTTCATTCTAAAACTGATTGTAATGTAAAAAACTCACATTACTTTTCCTTGTACTTGGTAAAAATAGCTTTAAACAAGGTATCTGTAGTGATAAATAGCTGTTTCAGTGTTAAACCAATAGTAAATTCATACAGGGATAAAAGTTTTCGTTGAAATTATCTAGAAAGTCTCTGAACTTCATTGTTCCAAGATATTTAATTGAAGAATGTTTTACTGTAACATTGACCTAAGAGTGTGACACAGCAGTATATTTCCTGGAGTGTTTTATTAGAACCACCTTCTGAGGTGCTCTTGTGTTTTTTCTAAAAACTCTATTGAATGCTTGTCTCTGGTCCTACCTTTTACAACATAAACAAAGCGTTCCTTTACATCAGTTATTTCTTTGTTACAGAGTCACAAAATCACAGAAGAGTTCAATTTGGAAGCTACCCACAGAAATCATTCAGTCCAAGCCTGTGTTGCTCAAGGCAGGGTCATCTCAAGGACGTTTCTCTAGCATTTGTCTAGTCATGTTTTTAAAATCTCCAAGAATGGAGAAGCCCCAACCTTTCTGAGAAACCTGGTCTACTGCTTTATAACCCCTAGACTACAAGAAACTTTTCTTATATTTAAATTGAGTTTTACACATATCAGTTGCTCCTCAAATAGTTTTTCATCTCAATAAATCACCAACATAAAAAATTATTCTTTTTTTTTTGTTGCTATCTTACCATGTAAATTAATTTTGGGAACTGGCAGGAGTAAGTGGTTAAAGGTCTCAGGCATTTTTTTAGGTACTCGTGGAAGAGTTTTGTGCAAGGTGGAAAAGCATGATGTAGAATCAGTGATTTTGCTTACTGGCTTACTGATTAAGCACCGTACACTTTCGAAATGACACTGCAAAGTTTCAGGAAGTAGATTTGCTACAATGCTCACTGCCTCCATGCTTTGTTTGGATTAAGTTCCATTTGGTTTTCTAATTAGAAAGAAAACGTTTTCAGTTTCTGTCTGGGAAAATGGATACAGCTGTTGTTATTACTTTCCTGTTGGAATAAAGGTATACTGGACAAATAAGTACTCTGAAGCAACTTTAGTTGTTTTCTTTCACTTATTTCTCTAGGAAGAGAGGTTGTCACTAATTTAGATGCATTTCACCACAGACAACATCCATCATGAGTAAGCTATTATTATGAATACATCAATGTTGGGGTTTCAGCCATTCCCCAAGTAAGATACCAAGTCTTCTTTATGACTCATTCACCTCCGCAGTCCAGCATATTATACTCATCTGGCTTTTCCAGGGGCCAACAGTCATAGTCTTTGTTATCTAAATCATGCCACCCCTCCACTAATACCACCTGCCAGGAAAAAGAAAAAAAAATAGTCAAAAAAAAACAGGATGAGAAGAAAGAAATGATGGATTCCATCTCCTAAATTTATAATCCTTCTACAGAAATCAAATAAAGTGCAGAAACATAGGCTGGCATATTTTGACCTCTCTAACTTCTGGAGGGAAAAAGAAAAAAAAAAAAAAGAGATAATTCCATACAAACACGTTATTTTGATTTGTCCAGAAACTGGCATGAAACAGTTAGGGGAATTAACTAACCTTTCTCTCTCAAAATGGTTCTTTACAAAGAGCAGATGGTACTAGGGCCATTTGCAGAGAAACAATTCATTTAAAGAAGGTTTTTTTGTTTGCTTTTAGAATGGCACTCCCCCCCAAACTGCTTAGTTTCTTTTAATCTTTCCTATCTAAAATCTTTGAGGGAGTAATTTTTTGTTATACTTTTAATAACACAATACAAATTTTAGCCATATAAATGTTTATATATACAATGACACATAAAATAAGAACTGCGTAAGCCTATTATAGATAGAATACAGCATCATAATAGCACACAGATTAAACTGTAACAGTAACAAAATATACATTATATATGTATATATAATACATTATAATGGATTATATTAGTCATGTATTAAAAAATACACTTTAGGGTGTATACTAACAGATCAGAACAATCTGGGCTTACTCTACTTCTAGTAAAAGATAATAGCTTCTACTCATACAATCTGCTATTCTTTTTCTACATATTAAAAGCATAATCATCTACTGTATTGTGCAACTGCTTATCACAACATGAATAGAATAAGACAGAATGGTACAACTTATTTTTCCAATATATCTTCCATTACTCTTGGTTTCTACATTACTAAAATAAAATTCAAGAACTAGTATAAACAGCCCTTTCACTGTAATAAGCCATATACAGTTCTTTCTGAACACACAGATCAGAGGAATAAGTTCTGGTAAGCAGATCTAGATAGACCTACCAAAAAACTGAGGAGGCTTCGGAGCTCTACAGCTGGTGATTTGACAGCTCCCATGCTCCCTAATGTGCAGCCAGCTCACCAAGTGTCAGGGCTGCTTCTGATGTTGCTGTTGCTTCTGAATTAGATACTCTTGCCTAAGAAGGGGGTTGCTAGGCAAGCTGATCCTGGCAACTCCAGCTGCTGCAGCTGTTTTGCCTCTTCCTTGCCTCTTCATCCACTTCACAGTGCAGGGTGGAAATACCCCTCTGCACCTCTGCTGAAACACTTCGAAAAATCCCCACTTGTTTAAGGGGCAGCCCCACCCTCCTGAAATTTATGTCCCTTACTGCTTAAAACTAGAAAATCAGTTGGGGTGTTTTCCTGCAGTTTTTTGTCAAATGTGATCAGCATCCAACCCTCAGGCAGATGAATCCATGCTGTGGACATAAACACAGAGACATAGCTGAGCCCAAGCTGAAGCATATAAATACCAAGGCAAGCAAAGGCTACCAGCATAAGATGAACAGTAAGGCTGACCAGCTGACCAGTTTCCTGAGCTTCCTTCCAACCTGAATTGCATGAGACCCTGTGAATTCAATTTTTCAGTCCCTGAAGGTGTAGGACAACCTGTATCCAAGTGTCTTGCTACATACACAGGCAAAACAGACTTCTGTGTAGCTACGGTGGTACAATAAAGACATAGACGTGTCCACGAATATCATTGTTCACCAATACAAATCTTCAGTTATGATTCTCTATGTTCCCTCTTGAATTCTCTCAGCCCAATCTGATATTAAGAATCTTTGTCAAACTGCTTGAACTTCACTATTTCTTGTATCAAAATGGCAGGAAAAAAACTGCAGTGTGTGCCCAGATAATCTTGAAAGAGCTGCAGATGAATCAAAAAATCTGTTTGGCTTCACTCATTAAAGAGCTATTGATATAAACTATGTTTTAGGTTGTAATTTTATGTTTGTTCTGAGATGCTAAACCTCATGTGTGTTTGTCTTCCTATGATATGATAGATTTCACTGTGTGGAAATCTTTTAGAAATATTTTTTTTTTTTGGTACATTTATCTACTTTAAACAGCCTACCTATATTAACATCTTGGAGAGGTTTTACTGGCCCTGTGTTTTAGGATGTCTGCTTGATAACAATTTGCTGGTAGGGAAGCTAAGGATTATAACTTGTTAGATACTATAGAAGCCAAAAGATTGCCAGACTGATCCTATTTTCTTTAATTGGACTGACAAATATTCAAACGACATTGATATCATGATTCTCAAGGACTGTAAATATCATACATTACATTTACAGCTACTTGTCCATCACCTCATTCAGAATTCCTGGAGAATGGCCACACATACTTGGTAATCTTGGATTAAAGATGGACAGACAGGAATGACTGGCAATTGTCTGATTTAACAATCTATCCCAGCTACTGTATCTGATTTAACAAAGTATCCCAGCTATCTGAGATGCACATTACCATCTCTGCATTGAAGGAGAGAAGCACAGGAAATTTTAAAAATAAAACCAGTGCAATACAAATATATAAACCTTTGTAAAAAGGATTGATATCTCAGTGAGCAATATATTCTTCAGCTCTATCCAAAACTCTCTGGATATAAAAGAAATTAGAAATAAATTTTAATAAAGTGCAGTAATCAACTTAATAATAATTGCTTTACATTTGCCCCTTTTACTGTTTGTAAGTTATATGTAGTTGCATAATTTGCACTAATATCCTAACATTCCATCATACCACAGACAAGTTTATTACCACAGCCAGACCCATTCTAGCATAGATTAAGTGAATTCTGTGTACTGCTGCTTGACTGCTTAGTGCAATAACACTGAGTTCGTTGGCTTCTCTTCAAAGGATCTCTTAATCTGAAAAAAAAAAAACAATTTAAAACCCACGTAATTTCTGCTGATTGAAATTAAATTATCAAATCACTTTATGTTTACAGATGTATTTCTATTATGTTGACTGTATGTCCATTTCAGTAATTAACACAACAATAACTTCTACTATGAAAGAAGCAGAGGCAAAATAAAGATATTTTAAAAATTTATGACCAAGAAAACTTTAGATATTGTTAAAAACATGCATTCGTGTTAATGTTTCAATAATCATATAACTTATATACAAATTTTAATATTTGTAGCAAATAATGACAATGGATACAATATTGCTGAACAAAAGTTGCCACCTGTGCTCTTTCAAGTATTTTAGGATAGCAATTTCTAGCAGTAAGTCAAAACAAAAATTAGTGTGATTAAAGCTTCAGATATCCTTGAAAATATTTATTTATTCTGACATTCAAATTTTCCAGATGTTCGTGTCTTGGAAGCAAGACAAGGATATTGAGCTACAAAAACAAAACAAAAAGCCCAAACAAACAAACAAAAAGTCCAAAAAAGCCAAAACAAAAAAAACTCCAAAACCCCCCAAAAAAAAAAAAAAAAAAAAAAAAAAAAAAAGCCTCCTAAAACTGCAAACAAACAAACCAAAAAGCAAACCAAAGCTTCCAAACCCAAAAAACAAACAACCAAAAAAACCCCAAACAAAAACTCAAAAGCCACTATCAGGGCTTATTTGACATTTAAGGATTATGGCATTCCAAAGACACAGTTTGATGAGGGCTGTGATTTGTGAAATCGGTAGCTAAAAAAAAGCCTTGGTTCTCAGCATACAGAAATTCACTTATGCAGAGTATGTTCATCCTCTGCATGGGCTGGCATCCCGCTCAATGCTACACCGCTCCAGGTTCCTAGCATCTAAGGGATGTAAGATTATCCATGCTATTCTCATCTTACAGTGAAAGCTCCAAAATAATTTTAAACGACACGGAGTCTGAGTGCCTTCCTTACTGGGACCAGCACAGCTTTCCCGCGGCGCTTGCTGGGTATGGCCAGAGCACTCGGACGCTGCTCTCTAGTGGTTTCCTTGCAGCACAGCGGCAGGTGTGGTTCAAGGACAGATTCCTCCGGACGCACCCACTACGCCCAGTCTGGTTTAAGGAAAGCCTTCTCTTGATGTACCCACACTGCACGCTGTGGTGCAAGAAAAGTCCTCTCTTGATGCATAAACTGCTGCAAATGGAGTACAGAGCAGTAGCGCAACACAGACCCTGTTCAATTTCAGGTGCTCACCAGGGAGTTCAGAGGCACCAGATGGTGGCCTTCTAACCCTTCCCAAGAGCAGAGGGATGCACTGCGCAGCCACAAGAAATTTCCAGGGCTCTGGCATGTGGTCACAGTACCACAGCACAAGTGATCACACCTTCACTGGGTCTCCCTAACAACTTGTTTATGCATTTTCAGCCTGCAGAGAAAGGGTTTTGCTGACCTGTGTAATGCAGCCCTATAGACTAAGGGTGTTGACTTTTGTCTTGTAAATCCACATTGAAGCAAACAATTACATGTGCCAAAAGAGGCCTTTCAGCATGGGCTTGTTCTCTTCTCAATGGTGCTGGTCTTCCAAGCTTTCTGCTGCTTATGAAATTAACTGGACAACTGGATCAAAAGCCTGATCTGGTTACAACTGCAACGATGATGATGATTGTTATTATTATGCATTACCTTAAAAAGATTCAGCATTTTTTTCCTCCCACCCTCTGTCTTTTTCTCATCATTCTTGCTGCAAACACTTATTCAAGCAACACACATGTGAGCTCAGACAGTTCAGCAAGATTTACACCTCATCTGAGCCTGGATTATCAGATTTAAAAAAATAACACCTGATTTTCTCCAGAATTACAGCTAATTTAATTAAAAGACTAAATTATGTAATAAATTGCACAGTAGATTAGTATCTTTAGAGGCACTGAGCGCACTCAATCTGCTGGGACATCTTAACAGGTAATAAAGTGTGGGTCTGAAGAAATGATGGAGAGCAGTCAGCAAGATCCTGAGCCTTGCACACACACCATCACTTACCTTTGAAGTACCTCTTCATTTCTCTAATACATTTTTCCAAATATTGAAAGCTTGAGATAATTTCAAAGAAAGATGTCTCAAGCTAAAAAAAAAATGGTAACCATACCTTAAAGAAAGAAGTGATGACATACTGGTTTTCAAGGATCCGAAAGGTTAATGTTAGGTGATTGATCTTTTATGACAGTTTACTGACAGCAGAAGTAGCAGTTACATACATACTCAAAGGAACAGACCAGGGAGGCAGTATGCAAGCAAAACAGATTAAAAAGGTAAACTACAGCCAGTGAAAACTACAGCAAAGAAACTGCTTATTCTGATGACCACCCACAATGTTGTACACACCTCAGAAACTCAGAGAAACCTCAAAAAAGCAAGTGGTATTAATTGGTGAAGATTGCAGGTAATTTTCCCTGCACTCTCAGGTTACTGGGAATACTGAACAAATGAATGCTTTGATGCATTCCTCAGGTTCACTCTAATTCATGACACATCACAGGAAGTCTTGTTCTGCTGCTCTATGTTGGATTTGATCTGTGTCACTAAACAAGCCTAAATATTTAGTTTATTTCAAAAATTTTCAAAACTTGAAATGAAAAGAATCTTGTATACTTCCTCCAGGTTGTATGAAGACTGTCACTGAGGATATGTCACAGACTTGAGGAAGAAACATTTTTCCTGAAGAATAAGACTATTCTCTGTTTAGACAAATGACCAGTACATGAACTATTGTGGAAAAAACCACAACATTCTAGAATTTCCATAATATAAAACAACATGTAATTTTTCTTCATCTAAAGAGAAGACAGAACAATGATAATCTAGAATCCTGCAGGGAAAACCCTCATGGGTAAAAAATTAACAGATAACAATAATTATCTCATTAACTGAAAATATTGGTGATGCTAGTTATTTGGCATAATACATGACTGAAAGCCTCTAAAGAGACTGGATAAGAAAAAAGAGACTCTCAGTTCTCAGAAAAGCCCCCAAGAATTTTATTTTCAAAGGATTAAACTTTAGAAAATCCTAGCCTATGTACAAAACTTAATATAGATTTCTGCAGAAGGGATTTTCCTGACCAAATCTGTGTTTCTGTTACTGAAACATAGCATGTCAATGCTGCAGTTGTTCAAAGGGCATTCAGCAAGTCTGAGAATGTGAGAATGAATTTCAATTTGCCAGGATGACTGCCTGGGAAGCATAAGAAGAGTAGGTCCCAGTTCAGCACAGAATAATTTGAATTTTTCAGCTAAGCAGAACATTACTGATGTTCTCAAATTCCTCCCATCTTTCAGTCCTCCCACACAGGCAGAAACGTTGCAGATGTCTGCAGTGCTTAAGAATAGAAACCCTGGGTGTTCTTAAGATCTACTGGAGCACAGGGGTAATAGTGACATACAGCTGAGGAGCAATTCTGTTCTTGGCCTGCATCACGTTCCTAAGATACACTGGTCATTCCACTGGTAGTAGTGGCATCCAACTGAAATGTGCCTTTTCCCTGAATGAGTTTTTCCTGTCCTCCTCACCTCTCATATTATTAGCCATTCCTTTTTCCAGAATTCTTCAATGATTTTCTGAAGCTCATACTTTTATGTACAATTAGCATTCCACATCTATGGACATTGCACACAGCCCTACTCTCCCCCAGAAAGACACCCTCATAAGCCCCAATTGCTTCCACGTTTCCAGGATGTCATACAATCAGGAATTCCTAAGAGACACTGAGAGATCCCCAAGGCAGGGCGTCTCGTAACTGAAGGAACATTTAGCCTTATTGATCATCTCTTTGGACCAACTCAAAAAAGAAAAAGATATCCAGACTATTTCCCTTCCTCAAGTCAAGATAATTTCTGCATATGCCACGCTATAGAGATGTTTGCCTAACCTGTTTTTAATAACCATTGGAAATGGAGCCCCTATCCCTTCCTTTGTGGTGTAATCCGAGGCTTCAGTACTTACTTGATAGAAAGGTTTCTCTACAGCCTTACCAGCTTCTATCTTGCTGTAATTTCAGTTCAATACCTATCCCAGCTACACAAAGAACAGTCAGATTGCTCTGTATCCTTTCTTTTTACATGCTGTTTTTACCATCTCCACCGGTCTGGTTTCTGCCACTTACTATGTATCAAGATGCCTTACACAAATGTATTCAAATGTATTCTCAAATTTCTTCACAGGGAAAAAGGATCATCCTATTTTCTGTAACCCAATACAGGAATAAAGGAAGATTAAACAAGAAACAAAAACCAAAACCAAACAAAAAAACCCAACAAAAACCAAAAACCCAACCAAACAAAACAACCAACCAAAGAAGTACAAAGCAGAATAGATATTTCAACTGCAGAATTAAGAACTTTGTCCTCAGAGTTTTGTGTGAAAACAAGTGATTGCAAATGCAGCCTGGGATCACTACCATGCAAGCACTCTCATTCTGTAATTAAAATAAATGTCAGTTATAGAGAAGCATAAAAATCACTCCTTCTATAACATCATAGCCTTTCTGCTGACTTTGTCTCATGAGCTTTTTTAATCTGCGCCTCAAGTGGAGTAAACTTCTTTGTTTGGCATAATGCCACTGTGTAGAATATTTTGTGACTGACTAGTTGACAGAAGTAGTCTAGTGGGAGAAGAAGAAGATTTTTGTATGCTACTGACCCTGAAAAGATTTCTCCGCTCTTCAGGATTCTCTGGTTCTTTGGGTACATTATTTCTGCTGCTGAAGTCAGATATGTCTTTCTTCTGTCAGAAAACACTGGGCAGTCAGGAACTTCTTTACCCAGAGATCAATCTACCACTTGCATTGTAGCTTTGACACATGACATAGTGGCTCAAATGGTCACTGAAAGCTAAGTCAGAAAATAAAACTGGTTTAATTTGAAACCCAAATACCTGATGTGACAAACCTGTTGGGAATAACATAAGTTATCTTCTGTAGCCACATGATACTACCATCTGATTTAGGGCTCAGACTCACTTTAACTGAAATCCCTGGCACATGTCTTTGCTTTTCCCAATGACGTGCTCATTCCAGAATGGAAAAGTGGAGAACCTACTGCAAGGAGAAATATGAGCATATGAAGTCACATTTATAAAGAGGATTTTTATTTTTCACTAGCTCAATTCTATATTGTCTAGGTCTACTGCTAATTGCTTGTTCTCCTGTTTTTTGATATCCCTCTCCCTTCAGAAAGTACATTCCAAAGTGGAATCCTTAATGATTTCTAGTGTAGTCTGGCTGGCAAGAAGCATGATGTGTCAGATGATTCTACCATAAAGTATTTCAGTGCTCAGCTGTCAAATACGAGTTAGGAGTTGAGCTGTATCTTCTCATCTCATACATTTTTTCCAGACCTCTCACTTCCTTTATAATTAAGTAATTATAAAGTAATTCCATGTTTTTTAAAATTCCAAAAGGAGATTCTCAAAGACATAAATAGCAACCAGAGGCCTGGTGTCCATTGAATCTCCACGCAACTTGTTGATACTTAGTTCTCAAAGTACATCTAATTTTTATGCATTATGTGTAAAGCAAGTAATAAAAAGGAAACACAATCCTGACATGGGCTATAAGCAGTTATGCTCCCTGAGCATGTTCCCCTCTCCTGGAAGCTACCTGCCTGCTCTCATGGCCAACACGGACAGTGCAGCTCTCCAGCCATGAAGCCACATGCAGAAGTGTGGCCTGAGAAGCTCTTACAGAGACTCCTCACCTTTCTCCAGGATCTGCTTATAGGCTGGGCTCTCACAATTGTTTTCTGCCAGAGCTATATTGCACCTAGTCCCACACCTGGCCAGGAACCCTGTTGATCTGAATCAACAGGGTTGATGGATGGATTTGACCTCCTGGCCTGACCTTGGATTTATCTCATCCCCATGTTATCTGTTATCATCGCTCATTCATCTGTTATATCCTGCACTTTTGGCTGAAGACTATCTACATACCTGTCATGATTGCCCTCTTCTGGCACTGCAGACTGGCTCTTTTTGGGGTGATGGCACTCTGTTTGCCTTCCTGCTCAGATATCCCTGCCTTGTGGAGCACTCTTGCTCAGTAACAAGGATACCTCGGCTATAATGCTGGAGGGAAAAAAAACTTTTAAGTATTAAAAATAAATAAATGAAAATAATGTTCAGGAGTAAATTTGTAATAAAATTTTTGCAATTCTAGCCAGCTATAGGAAAATGTAAATGCTTTGCTCAAAACCTCACAGAGATATCCCTCTTACAATATCTTTTGCCAAACTATTTCTAATTGCAAATACAGATTTTTATACAGGACTTATTCTTTGCAAACAAGATAATATTTTCATTCCTTTCTGTTTCAGTAGAAATTTATCAAGACAGGACAGAATTCTCTACATTGTTAACTTCAAACACAGACATTACAACTATCTTTAGACTATCAGCGGTTTCAGCAGTATTTTAAAATGAACAGTATTATAACTGATTTAGTTTCATTTCCAGTTTCACATCATACCCCCACTTCAAAGTATGTGCTTGAGACCAGCTGTGGTTTAGATATTTTTATAAAATATATATTGGCACTTTAATGTTTTTCCACTGATAAGTTATTGTTAATGTTTGACCATGAGCAAGAGTTGTATTGGATCATAATATCACTCTTTCACCAGTCTTTAAAATGATGAGGCACATCTTCTTCTCATGCCCCAGGTGCTTATTCCATTAAGAGGAGATGACCTTTAACTGATATATATTTTGTTCTCAGTACTTCAGTGTGACGGAAAAACCTGCCTTATTAGTCTTTGTATCCCATGGAAGCTGTATAAACTGCTCCATACTTCATGGAGAAGTTTAGAGAGGCAAGTAACATGTTTGAAAGTACAAAACACACATTTCTTAGCCCTCCAAGTGTGAAGGAGGATAAATCTCTTACCACTGTCAAACGGGGGATTAAAGAACCAGGCTACCTGCAGACAGGGTAGGTGAACTAGATATGCAGTATAGGGAAAACCAGGAAAGAAACTGCTCTTCTCCCATCTCCTGAAGTTTTGCTTCCTAGGGATCATGAGATTTGCTCATTTTTCTTTTTGCATATAAACACATGGGCTGTAAGGAACTAATTTCTGTGGACCCTGAAATGCAACTGATGCTAATGTATTCTGCATTTAAGGGGAGAAAGGGTGCATAAGAACCTGAATTTCCAGGGTACTCTGGTACTTCTGTGCTGGTGAGAAAAGGATGCCATTTTAAATTGTGACCTGTGAGAAATTCATTAGGAGGACTGTCATAGGATATCTTAGGGTCTTCTTTTCCCTTTTCATTTCAGCACAAGGATGCTTTTCATCTCTGGGTTGGCTATTTCTGATACTAGCTGGGGCATGTTTCAAGGCAATCTCCACACTTCATTAAGGGCTAATGAAAATGCTATTTTTATCACATGATTATTAGCAAGTCTGTCCAGTCCTCCTGCCTCACTCAGGGTCAAATTCTCCCCTGAGAGTGCTCTGATTATGTAAGAGATTTAAATTGTAATTCCATTGGGAAGCTGTGGCTAGCATAAAGCCAAAGACAAAATTACTTGTGTGGCTTTGGGCAAAAAAAGAATATCATTCTCTTAAATAAATCAGCATTTATTTTTGTTTCCTCTGAGGTATCAGTGATTTAATAAACACCCAACACATAACTTTCATTCTCAAACCAAATTACATGTCCTGCTGCTTCAACATTCTCTCCCTGCCAAATCTGAGACAGGAAGATTCTATAAAATAGCTACATCTCTGTGTATTATGACCATTATGATCCTAGCCATTATGATCATAATGACTAGGATCAAAACCTGATATTTCTAGTCTCATAAAGAGTACTCTCTTATCTCTTAATGAAGTCTGAGATTACCTTAAGTTCCAACCATGCAACTACCATGATCTATCAGCAGCAGCACCATTTTACTCCTTTACTCTATGTCCACAGCATGTAGTCACTGGGCCAGACTTTAGCCTTCTCAAGAAGCAACACTTCTCAATCTAATCCTGTCTGTTTGAGAGGCACTTTTGTTTAAAGAAGCAGTCACATAACAAATACTATAATATAACCATACATAAAAAATACCATAATACACTCACACCACATATGGATCATTGTGTGTTTCGTAACTGTGTGCAGAAACCTGAGTTAGCCAGCTTTGATAAGTCTGCCCAGCAGAAGTTTTGAAGTATAAATGTTACAGCCTGAGAAGAAAAAAAGAGGGAAAAAATTTATTTTAGAGTTGCCTACGCTTGGATGACCAGCAGTTCCACAGGTTATATGCATTCTAGAAGAATTTAAATGGCAGAAATTTTTGTGGTTAAAGGAGTAAAGAGTATCCAGGACAGCAAGTGAAATAAGGAGTAGCACCAGGATCGGAGAGTAGAGCTATTAGAAGAAAAGTTTACCTGGGATCTCACAGTGAGAAAGTCTTTGTACCTCTGTGTTGAACAAACAAGTTCCACTAGATTTTTGGACTGAAAATGACCTTGATGCAGACATCCTCCTTTTTTCTGATTGGCAATATGGATTGTGAAATGAAACTAGCTGAGAGACAACAGATTTGCTAAATGCTGCTGGCACAACAGAGAGTGCAAAATGGTCTTGTGATTTCTTCAGTACTGGGAGCAGCAATGAGAATTTATGCAGGAGGACGCTCCTGCATAGGCAAGTAAAGAAGAAGGCAGAGGGGAAGAGTTCATTGCCCCCCCAAAAAGTGGTGTCAATCATCAGTTTGGTCTGCTTTAGTTGAGAAGGACAAAAGGACCTTAAAGGAAGAATGAATCTTCATTGCTAGGAAGGAATGGGCGAATGGTACTCATAATTGTGAGATATATATTTATACACACACATACTTACTCTTCATTAGATGAATGAAATGATAAATGACAGGAGCCAAGCATGTCTTGACTTACCTTGTAATGCCATTAAGCACATAATCTTTGTCTTACATGAGAACGGTCACCAACATTTGCTACTGCTGTAGTGAATGCAGTCTCCCATTTTCTTTAGGGTGTGCTGAAAGAATTGTCTTGTCTGAAAACTTCAAGAAATAGTGAAAAAGACACATGTTGATACAACAGAAGTCTCAGCTATCACACAAACTGCCAGAATTCAAGCAAGCTGTATTATATGTGTTTTAATCAATGCAAAAGAGCAAGACAAGTTTCTACCCGATACATAGAGAAAAATCAAAATTGTGAACAAAGATGACAATGATCATGCATGACTAATCATAGTGGGAAACTCTGGTAATGCAACATTTTACAGACATAATTTTATCAATTTTCTGTAATGATTTTTTTTTGAAAGTCCAAAAACTTAAATTTAGCCAGGCCAAGTTTTACCATTATTAATATAATCTGTTTTGTAGTCTTTTTATTGGCCAAGAAGTTGCTCTTCTATTAATACTTTTAGTTAATTCAAGAATATATTTATTTAACTTTTTTAGTCCTAGTATTGGCAGGGATCATAAACATAATTCTGTATAAGTAACATTCATTTACTGTTGCTGTAGAACCTCCATTCTGCCTGGGTGGCAAATCATGTCCCATTTGTTAAAGGTAGCAATGGTTACAGCTGTACAAAAGAAACATTGCCAAGAAGGTGAATTCTTTAAAAACAATGTTTTCACTCTGGTTTCATCACAGTGTTGAATGAAAGAAAACTGATACCAAGAATAAATTATAAGAAAAAAATGTATCATAATAGATTTATAGATTCAGACAAATCAGAATGATGAAACATCTCAGTTTGCATTGGGCCCTTTTATTCAGCCCATCTGGCTCAAAGCCTTTAGCTAGTGCTGGCTTCAGAATCATTATCTGAATTTCTCCTTCCCTAGACTATATCAGGCATTCAACACAAAAAAATATTTTAAGCATCTACCTTCAGAATTGTTTCCTACTCCATGAGCTAATCAGTTTTGTTAGAGTTGTCCCAGATACATCACTATACCACTAAAATACTTACTGACTTTCTAAATTCTGTTTTCATTATTAGTTGGACTTCATTTCTCTGCTAAATTATGGGGGAAATATAGTCTATCACAATTGCCAGGATTAACTAAATTTTCTTCGCAGCATTTTTTCACTCTCTTTCAACATGTGACTAAAAGTACTTCTAAAATTCACTTGCCAGTATTTTTCTAACCCAAAAGCCTTTTCTTTAAAAAAAGGTAATATATTTTAAAACACTTCACTTTTTGGCTCAGGTCTCACGAATGCCACTCATACATTCTTCTCAAGCTGTTTCATTTAGCTGGGAAAAAGAGCAAGAAAAAGAGAGACTTAACCTGCTTAACAGATTGTCAGCAGCACCTACTCTAAGTGCTATTTTCTGCAAAAATTAGGAAAATGAGTTTTAGAAGATGGGGACTAGTGGAAGGGATATATGTGTCTGATTTTCTCCTTAATGGAAAGTGAATTTACAGGGGATCTAGGAAGTGCTGGGGTACATAAAAAAATGAGGGCAATTTCAGTAACTAGATGAGGTAGGAAGGTGGTAACCCTTTATGACTTGCTTTGAAGTTCCTAGGGCATAAGAGTGAAAACAAACAGATAAAACCCTTTGTCCCAGTGGGGGAAGAAAGAAAAAAGCCAGAACAAATAGCTCAGACTTATCACATTTAATTACAGAAAACAACAGTACTTGGAAAGGGTAGTAATTTGGCTGCTATTGAAACTGTTTGTGCCATGTTACACCTCTCCATAAGCATAGTTTGGTGATAGTGGTACAATTCTATAAATCCCTCCTGAAACAATGCCAAGGAGGCATTTTACTGCACTCATGCAGACATTTAACATAAACTTACCTATGACGGTTACTTAAATCAGGGCTTTTCAATGCCTGATGCTGATTTACCACAAGTAGTCCTCAATGCTTTTGCAAAGGAAGCTATGCTTTATCTGCACATACAGGCATCCCTTTTTTTTGTAACTAAATGATGGCATTTTGATCCCTAGTGCTGCCATTTCAAAAACTCAAGTTTAAAAACTTCATATCCTAGTCTCAGTTGAGGGGTCTGCCACAGTTTATAACTAAGAGAAGTCTTTAAACATGAACAGACCAAAACGCACTGGGGAAAAGAAACAGAGAGGTGGGAAATAACATATCCAGAGGCCATTAGCATTGACTCAGGTGACTGAAACTAAAATGCTCCAAGTGAAAACCTAATGGAAAATGGTATGCTGATTAGTACAGATTTCAAATGGTCTGGTGGGCCACATCCAAGACTTTCTGCAACTTGAAAATGCAGACAGCATAGTACTAATTATAATATTATTGGCCAGACCACCAGAGAAACAGTTCCAACTCTGTCTTAGCATAATTTCCTGAACTTTGCCCTTCAACTTTCCTATTTTTTAAGAAAGGCTGCAGGGTAATGACTAAATCATAAACTAGATATATGAAAAAATACGTTACAAAGGTTTGACTGGTGGTGAGCTGTATTTGCTGCTCAGTTCTAATTATAAATGTCTTTGCACACTGAAGTTTTTAAAATTCAAAAGAAAACTTTAGTATTCAATGCAAGTCTTGCAAGAAAATGTTCAGGTTAGAAATCCTCATGAATTGTAAAAATTTACTATGCATTTGACTTCTGATTTTACTCTCGAGAAACTATGTGCAAAAACACATTAGGAATTAATCATGCTATAGAGCAAGAATAACAATAAGAATAAATATGATTTCTTATAGATACGTGCATGTGTGTTTATAAACAGATGTTGAGAGTTGGCATTAAATATAATTCAGTATGTAGTACAATACCTTTGTTCCTTTTCTAAAAAATTAGTTCAAATGGCAGAGATTCTTAGCAAAATGTTCAAATTCTGGAATCTTTATACTGATTTTAAATCAGGTGCTCTTGCTTCCAGCTAGGGTGTTTATGGCACAGATAGTGTTTGTTCTTATCTATTTTTACTCCTTTTCAGAAGCCAGTTTTTAGTGCCTGTGAAACACACAATTTTTTTTCCTATGAGAGCTCAAGCTGCAGTCCTAGACATTTTCCAGGAGTCCTCTTTGCTCCAGATATTGTATTACTTAGTAATTTCATATCAATTCAGGATCTTGTTTTTTAAGAAGAAATTACACACTGTGAGCAGTGCTGAATTAAGAGCAAACTCTCTTCCCTACTTTACCATATCACAAGGAGACCTGGTGAGAGTATTAATTCAGTCCTTGGGAAGCAAGACACTTGTGGCTGAAACAGATAGGAATTCTGCATAGCTTGAGCACTTGGAAATTACTCGGAAATTTTCTCTTTTGTTCTCATTAACAGAAGTCCACTAACTTTCTTGGTATTATGAATCAACAGCACTTCCAGCCCTCACTGATATGACACCTTATTCTAGTCCCTTGTTACTTATATTTACTCATTGGGAAGAATGCAAGGAACTAAAATTCTTCCATGGAGGTTTGTAATAGCAATAGCCAATAAAGCCATTGCAGACAGGGAGATAAAAACTTTCTTTTAAAATGTAAACTAGGAGTCATAAAATAAATTTTATGCAGTTCTATCAGACATAGGTAAAAGTGGATACAGAATCATACCCATTGGGGGATTTTTACATATAACCACACCAGCCAGTAAGTAAATAAATTTTATCTTCTGTAGGGACTGAGAAATACTAAATATTGGAGAAAAAGAGTAAGCATAACATATTTTGGTGACACCAAACATCACAGGATTAAAACAGTAAAAAAAAATCACCCTACAGAAACCCAAATAGAAATGCAGTTCTTTCCAGTAAATGTAGCTCTTGTAACCTTTAATGAGAGAAATCTAATTAAAAAAACAAATCACCTCTCTTGGTTCAAACACCTCTAGCAGTGTATAAAAAAATTATTCTTATAATTCATTGCTTCATTAACCACCACGATGCCTGCAAGATTGGCTGTAGGAGTACCTTAAAGTACCCATGACGTAAGTATTGACTAGACACAGAATTCTTAACAGCCCACAGATTCTTAAGAGCACTGGGCTGCTTAGAGATGCAGTACCATGTTGGATTAAACAGCTGGGAACAATGTGCATGTCACACAGCCTTTTTTCTTTCAGTGACAATGCCACCTTGAAGAACTCATCACAAGCCAACAAAATCAGGAGATGTGTCACTACCAAAAATTTGATAATAAAAAAATTAAGAAGGTAAATTATTTGTCCAAACAAAACCAAGTAAAACAAAACAGACTGCTTTCCTTACTTTTCAGAAGAAAAATAACAAGAAAAAATAGAAAAAAATTTTCAAAATGTTGAACTTCCTACTTGGTACATGAGACTTTCCAGGGAATGACTAACAACTACATTTAAAAACTCCAGAAATGCCTTCCAAGAATTTACCAATCATGCAACAATCAGCTGATTTCCAGGACTAGTTTCTTGGTTTCCTCTGCAGGATTCTTTTTTTTTTTTTCTTTTTTTCCCCTGACAGAATGGCAACTAAAATACTCCAATCCAAACAACTGAAGCTACGTCTGATATGCGAGCCGGAACTCAGAGGAGTTATTGCTCTGTTTCCAGGAGTAAATGGTGCTCACAGAAATTTGCAACAGCCATATGCTAAGGACAATCTAAACCCCATCGTTTGCCATAAAATACTTAATTTAAAATCATCTCTAATCACGGGCGATGTTTCCTCCTTCTTTTCTCAGACACATTTATTTCGGCAAACCCCGCTGCGCCGCGCCCCCAAGCAGCAGCGAGGCCGCACCCCACGCCGGGCCGGCTCGGCTGCCGCTCCCTCCCCTCAGGGCACTCTCGCCGCCCGCGCGCCGCCAGGTGGCGCCCCTCGCCCGCGCGCCGCCCGCCGCGCCCCGGGGCAAGATGGCGGCCTGAGGGCAGGCGGGAAGATGGCGGCGGGCGGGGCAGGGATGCGGGGCAGGGATGCGGGGCAGGGATGCGGGGCAGGGATGCGGGCAGGGATGCGGCCCGGTGGGTGCGGAGGGCTCCCCAGCAGGGACACACCGCTCTCGTCCTCCTGATGTTCTCCTCACCAAGGCAACACTTGCCCTTCTGGAAAGTTCCAGGTGTCAGGCTGCCTTTTCTGCAGCTGTCCCCCGTCTAGCCCTCCCCTCGCACTTTTATCAGCGTGTCCTAACAGCTGCTGAGGCCTCTTCCCTATCTTCCATGTAGAGCAGAGAAATGCTGATTGCCTCAGTTTGTAAAGGGCTGGGTGAGCTGCAGAGAGGAAAAAGGAATCACAAAGCTCAGTTTGTGCCAGGTTTGGCTGGTAGATGTGCTCAGAACATGCCCAAGGTAGCCAGTTCTGCAGTCCGTGCCGGTGAAAGCTGTTACCTGTCCTAGGGGATCAAGGCTAACTGTAAAAACCCTGATTTTCTCAGTTTCTTTGTGCTTTGCAACATAATTCACACTATGAGAATTCTGTATTCAGGTAGCTCATGTAGGCCACGTCTGATGGAAGAGTGAAAAACTCACCTTTGTTTTCCTTGTTTGCTCACTCTGTTGAAGGACAAGCTGAGGGAGCTTACATGACTCAAATGCAAACTGATTATTATGCAGTAAAAGTTCCTCAGACAAATAACAACCAACCAACCAACCAAACAAACAAACAAAAAAAAACCCCAAAACCAAAAACAAAAAAAACCCAAAAAACAAAAAACCCAAAACTCCACAAACTAAAAAACAGAGGCAATGGTTTAGAAGTTCTCCTTTTTAATGGAATTTTTGTAGAGTTAAACTGCAGCAGTTTCAGTGGACTACACTAAATAGGAACATATACTAAATAAGGAACATATACTTCATTGGAAACAAATATAGGTCCAGTACCAAACATACAGTAACTTATTCCAGATGGTGTTGCCAAATTGAGTAACACAACATGACAATAATATCAGTGTCTTCTATCCAGTACCTTAATGAATGTGTATTTTTCTATAAAAACACCCATTAGGATGTCCTTTGGCTCTCTATTTTCCTGGCCTTTTTCCAGAGAAATGTCCCAAATAAGAGGAAGAATTGCTCAGTAAAGCAAGTATCTCAAAGACAATTCCTAAACCTCCCTGGGTGTGCCATGCTTTGGTGTTCCATTGCTGTCCTGTTGGTGAGCCAGACTGCTCTGGGAATATGGTTTGTTTAGACTGGGGCTGGTGTTTTTTCCTCTGTTGCTCTTGTGAGGACAAATTGCTAAGCAGGGGATGTAAAAAACCTTACCATCCATTAGTGTTGGAGAAATATTTTTCTGTTAATGAAGCTCAGAATAATGTTATTGAAATGAGTGGTCTTTAATATAATGAATGGTTTTCAAATATATCAATAACAAGAAGAAAGCAAAGGAAAATGACAGACATGCTGCTAAGCAAGAGGAAGCAGAAAATGCAGAGTTACTGAATGCCATCTTTGCATCAGTCTTCACTGAGAAGAGCAGCCCTTAAGAATCTCTGACCCAGGAGACCAGGGTAAAGAAATATTGGAAGGAAGATTTTTCCTTAGTCAAGGAGAATTGGGTTAGGGAACATCTATACATTGACATGTATAAGTCCATGGCTCCTTATGGGAGGCGTCCATGAGTGCTGAGAGAGCTGGTGGACGCCTAGTAGTGGCTGCTCACAGTCATCTTTGAAAGGTCTTGGCAGCCGGGAGAGCTCCTGGAAGCCAGTAAACCATGGCTGGATATCTCCTGCTGTTGTGTGATAGTAAAATCAGTGGAAAGTAACTATTGAAGAGGGTCAGCATGGAACTGCAGAGTTTTTCTGGTTAAATATTCTGGAGAATATTTAACCAGACCTAACTTTAGTGGTCTGTTCTCAATGCACAGCCCTCACATTCTCATATTGTGTTTTCAGTATTATACAGATATTACGTTTAAAATCTTAGAAATTTATAAGTTACAGGATAAATATCTTTGCACTGAAAAATATAGAATTATGGTCAGAGAAGTATCAAGAAAACAGTACTTTCCTTATTTGCTGGTAACTGGTATAAAGTTCCTCTACATCTTGGAGAATCAATGATTGTCAAAGAAGGGGAGAGACCTCAGCAGCTATGGAAATGCAGCTGCCATCTTTCTATTAGCCATCCACACAGCAAATGGTTTCTGGCTTTATAATCCTTCAGCATTGCTTGAATTTTATTACACAGAATTGCTCAGTAAAACAGTCTCAGTTGCTACATAACTTCAGAGATGTGACTGATAAGAGTAATTTTAGGTGCAGAAGCATGTAGTGCTCCTTTGTTGCACTTTAAAGATAAACAGAATTAATCCCAGGAAAACAAAGTTAAGAAATTCTCTATGCCAGACTGAAGCAAAGATTTCATTGTCTGTCTTATAATGTTGATTCTTTTGCTTAGCCCTGGTCATTAGAGTTGAAAGAAGAATGTAAAATATAAAGAACTGCATACATTACCAGGCTTCTCCTTGGAAGTCAGCTAATACACCTGGAATATAGAGTGTGCTGTCTGTCTGACTAAAGAAAAGAGAAAGAAACTATTGAGAAATATATAATTTTTTTTATTTTAGTAGATGCTATTGGAATAAAGTTCAACAGTTCTAAGTGTGACTAAACTTTGTATGGAAGAGTTTATTGTACAGTTTGTAAGATTAAAATAAGTGACAATAGCTTCTAAGAATGTCATTTATGAACATGTGAATTCCAGCTAAATTTCCTTTAGCTGAACTGATTCTTCACTCTCAAAAATGTGAAAATTGATTGTGGACGCCATATTCCAGAAATCATTCAGCAGAACAGTAAAATACATTTCTTAGGTAGATATTGACCCACGACTGCACTCCAGCACAGAATTACAGCATTTGCTGGTCATGTGCTGTATTTAAGAGTAAAAGGTATTCCAGTTTTCTTGACTGTAGGTCTGTGTAGGTCAAGTTAACCACGTCAGTTCATTTTATATGGCTGATAAATAGCTGTTAGATAATGTCAGATTCCAGTTCCTGCTGTGCTAGGCAGGATGCAGCCTGTTGCCATAGAAGTCTCAGGGCAAAAATACCTCTAATATGCTACTTTGAATCTGTTCCAAAGACTTTTTCAGAAAGTTAATGTTTCATGTTCAGTTGGTCTGTAAATAATGTCTAGAAAATGTCTTCGCTCTCTACATGCATTAGATACGCATGTGTCCATGGAGACTTATATTTCAACAGTTGTTTGATTCATACATGCCAGTCTGCTTTAAAAAAATCCCCACAGCTAAACCTGGTAAATACAGTGAGTTTCTCATGTGTGAGAGCTTGACAACTGTCAAACTAAGTGGTGGGTTAGGTTTGATAGTATGAGCTTCAGCAAGTAGAGCTTTTACAGGCATAAAAGAGTTGTCGTACCTTGTCCTGTATTTTATATGTATGCATACAAATTTATATGTTCATCCTTCTGCAGTAGGAAGAGCATTGCTTGCTCTTCCATTCTGTACTGTTTACCAGGGAGAAAATGGATTTCTTGAACTGATAGACCTGTGTGGGGCATGGCCATTTCCTGAGGCAAAAGTGCAATCATGGAATAGTCTGAGTTGGGAGGGACTCACAAGAGTCGCCAAGTCCAACTCCTAAGTGAATGGCCTATACAGGGATCAAACCCACAACTGCAGCGTTATTAGCAACATGCCTAACCAGTTGAACCAATCTTAAAGTAAGATGTGTTCCCTTGGGAAAAAAATGCTTTCTTGAACCCTTTTTCTAACCCAGATCTTTCTAACAAAAGATTTCATGAGCTTTTGTAATAAATGCAGAAGGGTATAAAACAAAACTGTATTTAAATGTTTGAATCTAAGAAACAAACTTCTACATTAATATTTACCAGATCTACTTAAGGTATTAAGTCCCTCATGTTAAAATCTAGTTTTCCCTGTTTTCTTTCCCTCTAAGCCCAGATATTTTTCTTTGCCTATCAGTGTTATGCCATTTTGAATTCATTGCAAAACTCATTTGGAGGAAGAAAGGAAGGATAATGAAGCTATACATAACTTTATAAGAAGGTGTGAAAACAGCAGATGCCTGCTCAATCAGGCAATGAGATAATGGTCCTCAAGGTTTCTCTCCAGGATTCCGGTCACTAGAAGCCTTATTAAAGTCCATGCTGAGCATGAGCTGAGGCTCCTTCTCACCTCCGAAGGACTGAAATGTAGAATTTAGTGAGGGTCATGCTGTAGTGTCATACTCACCTGTCATCCAGAATTGCACTTAGCCTGACTTTGGGAAGTTTCTGGCAGGGCTCTTCCTTTACCCAAGTGAAGATATTATTGTTCTTCCTGTGCTGCTATCAGCCTTGTCTCCCTGCAAAAGTGAAAGCAACATAGCAGCTAAACCATTGTATTAAGGCCTGCTTAAACTAACACAGTTAGGTTCTCCTGTTGGAGTTGGAATTCACCAAGCCTCTTTCAATCATTTTCCAGCACTCCTGGCTAACGCGGGAGGTCCCAGACAGCCAGAGGTTGTCTGGTGTGATGCACATCTGTTAGAAGGGTTGGAAGGAGGATCTGAAAAACTACAGGCTTGTCAACCTCATCTCAGTGCTGAGGAACATCATGAAGTAGATCAACCTGAGTGCCATCATATAGCACTTGCAGGACTACCAGGGCATCAGGACCAGCCAGTATGGGTTTAGGAAAGGCAGGTCCTGCTCAACCAATCTGATGTCTTTCTGTGATAGAGTGACCTGTTTTGTGGATGAGAGGAAGGCTGTGGATGGTTTTTGTTTTGTAAAGCCTTTGAAACTGTCTCCCAGAGCATTCTTCTGGAGAAACTGGCTGATCATGATTATGACAGGTGCAGTCTGCACTGGTTAAAAAAACTGGCTGGGTGGCCCAGCCCACCACAGCTCCATTGTGGTGAATGCAGTTAAATCCTGTTGGAAAGCAGTCACCAGTAGTGTTCCCTGGGGGTCAGTATCAGATCCAGTCCTATTTAATATCTCTATGAGTGATCAGGATGAGGGGATTGAATGCACTGTCAGTAAGTTTGCAGATGACACCAAGTTGATCTGCTGGAGGGCTCTGCAGAGGGATCTGGACAGCCTGGATTAATTGGCCAAGGCCAATTGCACAAGGTCAAATGCCAGGTCCTGCACTTGGGTCACAACAACCCCTGCAGAGCTGCAGGCTGGAGAGGGAAGAACTGGAAATCAGCCCAGAGGTGAAGGGCCTGTTAATCAGCAACAGCTGAACATGAGCCAGCAGTATGCCCAGGTGGCCAAGAAGGCCAATAGTGTCCTCCTGGCCTGTACCAGCAAGTGTGGCAGCAGGACCAGGGCAGTGATTGTCCTTGTATACTCAACACCGGTGAGGCCAGCCTTGAGTTCTGTGTCCTGTTCTGAGCCCCTCACTACAAGAAAATTGTTGAGTGAGTCCAGATAAGCTCAATGGAGCTGGTGAAAGCTCTGGAGCACAGTCTGATGAGGATCAGCTGAGGGAGCTGATCATGGACAGCCAGAAAAAAGGAGACTCAAGGGAAACCTTACAGCCCTCTACAACTGCTTGAAAGGCGACTGTAGTGAGGTGGGCGTCACGCTCTTCTCCCAGGTAACAAGTGACATGGCAACAGGAAATGGCCTCAGGCTTTATCAGGGGAGGTTTCGATTGAATATTAGGGAAAGTTGCTTCTCTGAAAGGGTAGTCAAATACTGGAACAGGCTTGAAATGGGGAGTTCGTTCAGTCACCATCCCTGGAAGTATATAATAGGTAAATGTGGCATTTGGGGATTTAGTGGAGTAGATGGCAGTGTTAGATTAAGAGCTGAACTCAGTGATCTCAGAGATATTTTCTTGATCAATTCTGTGGTGCTATAAAAAGAGTGAGAGATAGAAACTACATTAGCATGTGAGTTAGACAGTCTATTTGGATATAGTGAGCAGAATGGACCATTGGGTACCTAATTTAAAACTACGAGGTTTCAAATGGCCCGAGCTGGCAAAGACACCAGGCACGAAAGCATTTCTTATCAGATTTTCCACAACTGTCTGTGTATTGCCAAGCTGTGCCAAAAGAATGTATTGTAAACATGAAGACATCTGGTCTCATGTTTGAATGGTATTGACTATAGGAATTTATTATCGTGAAAACTGGTGAAATGTGGAAAAAATACTGGTATTTTACTTACTTACTGTTTGCTATAAGACACTGGTATTTTAGATTTGACAACTGTTGTTAAGAAAGGAACATCAGTGAAATGTACAGTGTTGCTTTTTAGTGAGTTTTGCAAATTTAATTGCATTTCAGTAAAAATTCCAGTTGAGTGAAATATATGTTTACATTTGTGAATAACCTTAAATATATTGAGGGATGGCAAGTTCAAACCAATGCATGGTTGGGAGGTTTACTTTGAAATAGATATCTTAAAAGCCAGAATTTGGGGACAGAATTGTTAAAAATAAACAAAAAAAAAATTTACAGCACAAACCCATTATGCTGGTAATGGTCTGCAGAAACTTATACAATCACACTGTTAATTGGTGAAGCCTTGCATAGGTCTGTAGCAACCAAAAGATGATGCTGTGGTTGGATGGAAAGGTCCCTATCGCGAAGCCCAGTGCTGCTTCAGCTGCTCACAATACCAGAGAGGGCAAAGCATCCTCTTGAATGAGCTGCTTTTCCACAGTCCTAGGTCACGGTGGCATCAGAGACAGCAGAGGAAGTTCAGTCTTCTGTGGAGTGAGTGTGTACTCAAATGTACGTTGAGTAGATTTGTCCACATCAAATCTACTCAACGTACATTTGATGTGGACAAAAGTTCTTTTCCAGTTACTTTTGCTAGCAAGTTTTTCCAAGAGTGTTTTCTTGTCCATAAACTATTCTATTGACTCCTGGATTTCCTCTCAAAAGCCGTGCAGCTGTGTTCCCTGCCTGACATTGCAACTGTTTGCTTTTAAGTCCTTCATAGACAAGAGCCTTCATAGACTGTTCCTTTCTCTTTCTCCCACATTCCTCTTAGTTCCCTTATAAAATATAATCTTACTCTTTTGGCTGCTCCTTTATTTGAGGAGAGATAGGCTTTGTACTGCTTCTTGTAACATGAAGGCATCTACTGCAGAAACCCTGATGATGTCCCCTGATATGGGGACCTGGGCAGAACCAGCAGGATTTGGAGGTCTCTGCTGCCTAGCTCTTGGTAGAGCATACACTCTACTGATCCAAAATGCCGCTGTATCATCTTATTTCTTGCTGCAACAAATTACTTTATTGAGTGCAAAAACTGAATTAGGAAGAGTGGAAATACTTTCTCCATTTTTCTTTAGAAATAAATAGCAGTCTTTACTGTGGTCCTAGTTGATGAAATGTGGGAGATGTGCCAAACATCTGTTTCAAAAAGGAACACTTCTTTACAGAAAAAAAGAGAGCAAATGAAACCAATCAAACAAATAAAAATATCACAAAAAGCCCCTAAGCATGGCAGCTTTTAAAACCCACTGGATGCCAGTATTGTCCTAATATGTCAATATGATTCTTTGCATTTCTCTCATATTTGAATTGTTGCTGGTTGCCCTTAGTGATAACACAAGTTCTTCCACGTAGTGGTTTGTCCCTTGCATCTGAAAAAGATGTGTAATACTGAGAAGGGAGACTCCTTATGTTCACTTTACTTGCACATATTTTTTAAAAATTTTTGATCCCACTGTTTCTATGGTGTCTTCTTAACGAGGATCCCAAAGGACTGCTGATGCCTCAGGCACTGCTTTGCCTTGCCTTACACCCCCAAGAGTGATCCTCCCAGCAGTGGGCATTCCTGCAGCCTGGTAGAGCAGGGTGGCCATGCTGGTCTCCTACTATTTCAGCAGTCAGTTTCCAAATCAAAGTACCTGGTTGGCTGCACCCAGGCTGCTATGAGATACTTGAGAGACAGACTTACATTGCTTGCTGTTGTCTTCTGTATGTTTTTTCTTCATCACAGTTTGTACTGATTCAGTGCTTGTACTACATAATGTTACAGTCTTAGAGTTTCTTTAAAACACGTGTTTTTTTAAAGCACATGACAGAGTGACTGTAAAATGAAGTTCCTCTGAGATTAAGTTGGTAGTATCTCTTCAGCTTGAGAATGATATTTATCAATAATTTGTCAATAATTAAATATTGAATGATATTGCAATGTCTGTATACAGTGTTATATTTTTTTTTTCTAAGTGCTATCAGTCTTTCCAGGAAAGACTTTATTAACCAGAGGAGGGAATTCAATGAGATAGCTCTGTCTCACAGCTGGTCTACAACTCTTTATTCTGGATGCTGTTCCACTGAATTCTGGCCTACCTATGTTGTTGAGGTTGAGCACCCTGAAGTTTTGATGAAAACAGTTATTAAGCTACATAATTAAGGAAGTCCTACAGAAACTGTATACCTGCATTTCCAGTTAGGAATTAATTTATTTTGTTACAGCAAATTTAAGGGCTCAATTGCTGGGCATTTTGTTTATAGACAGCAAGCTGTAACTAATGTACTCAGTGACTCCAGGAATGTGAGAAGCTTGTTTATTAATATTCAAAAGCTCAAAGTAATAAAGATGTAACTTCTAATTTCTTTTTCTTGCCAAAATCCCAGGTTGCCAATCTTTTCTGCAGGGCAGTTTAATATGTATGCAGTAAAGTTTAGTATGTATATCTAGAACACCATAAAACATGGTGTTCATGATAAAGATTGGTTTCCTTTGGGGCATCATGCAGTAAAATTAAACAGTATGAAGCTTAAATTTTCAAGAGAATTTTGGTTTACAACCACAGCTTCTCTGTTTCTAAGTGCAAATCGTTAATTTATTCTCTTCTGCTTAATTCCTCTGTTTCACAAATTTGCAATCTCATTCTTATGTAGAATTTTTAGCTCATTCCACTGTAATTGTTTGCTATTTAGAATTTAGTTATAATCCTATTTCTGGATAAAATTTAAGAAGTCACTTACAATTGTGGACTAAGTAGTGCCACTATGGAAGAAAGTGTTTAGAAGGAAATCAGTGCACAATACAGCAGGGCAGAGACATGAATGTATAGTGTAACTCCTCAAGCATGTCTAGGGATACTACTCCTTTTCTGTTACTGTAAAGGTGTTCATGAAGAAATCATTGCGTTTCTTTTTTAATTTATGGTTAAACTGGTTATTATTTAATATATTTTATTATTTCCATTCCCCCTAAAATCCATTTTTCAAATGTATCTGCTATCATGGTTGTGTCGCAAATATTTCCTGTCTAGTCTCCACTGGTGGCTTCTTGGATGACGCTGAAAGGACAGAAACTGTGTTCTTGTGGATTCCTTCAGGGATGGTAAAATGCAGACTTTAGAGTGTGTGAACAGAATCATTTTACTCTCTTTCACCCACCTGTCAAGTGTAATGTCCTGTTGGACTCACATTCATGATAATTCAGTTTTTGATGTTGTAGCAGTCTTTTGCACCCCTTGTCCTGGAAATCAGGTTTGATTCTCAAGACTTGCCTGCAATCTGCTGCTACTGGCCTGTCACAGAATCACAGACTCACAGAATGGGCCGTGTTGGAAAGGGACCGCAGTGGGTCATCTCATCTAACCTCCCTGCTCAAGCAAGGTCTCCCTCCCTATAGCACACTGTTCAGAATTGCATCCAGACAGTTCTTGAGTGTGTCCAGGAGATATCTCCAGGAGGAGAGTCCATGTGGGTGTCTCCTCTTCCTCACCTCTCATAGCAGAATTCTTTAATCTCCTCCCAAAGAGCAGGCCTGCATGCCTAACGTATCTTCAGCAGTGGCTCCCTGCCCAGAGCCCCATATGGCAGAACACTTGCTTCCCAAGCTGTTGCTCAGGAGCACCTGCAGGAATAGCACAGCCTCTTTAACTGATGGTCAGGGGGCCTGGAATTGTGGCCACATGCTTGGGATGATCAGACTTTCTGTCTGCAGTGCACTTGCCAAGGCACCAGTGCTTCCTGCAGAAATGTGCCACCTGCTTCCTGCTCTGGCATGCCACTGCCATGGCATGGACTGGATGTTAAGTCACAGGCATGACAGATAACTCATCCAACAGCTGCTTCCCCATGCTGTGGGACAAGAAAGGTACTATCTGGGTTCATTTTCAGCTTCTCTCACAGGACTGCCAGGCAGGAGGCAACAGGGTCAAGTTGTTACAGGATAGTGATCCCTAATTCTCTAGTCATGGGCTCGTGCTGGAATGTATCCAGAAATCATTTAAAATTGAATTTATGGGTGACATTGAGAGCCAGAGAGTAACACTGTCTCAGCAAAGACCCAAAGACCAGCTTCAAGAGTCTAATCTCCTGTCCACAGAAACTAATGAAACTCTTTCATCTAGCTGCAGAGATTGTTGTCCAAGTGCAAAATCATGGTTTCAGAACTGGGTCAGGGAGACAGGAAACGAAGATTAAAACTTTTCTTCCCTCTTGCATAAGTGGAAGAATAGCAGCCCAAAAGTATATTTGCACAAGTCTGACCATGGTAAAAGTCTTTTGGAGATTATGCAGATGGTAATCTTTGCTTTATGACCAAAGAACAACCCAGCATTTGAAATAGCAAACCTGTGACCATTAGGCAAGAAGATAGCAGCAACATAAATGGCAAACGAAGGCTTTTCCAGTTCTTACAGAAATTCAGTGTTCTTCTTCCATGCAGATAAACATGCTGACAACATGATAAAGGTGCTACATGTTTATCATGTTACATGCTGGTAACACGGTAAGCATGGCAGTGGGAGAAATTATGTAAGGATTCTGATCTGGTGAAAACTAAGCAAATGTTGACCCTTTAAATATTGTTGTTACAGATGACCCAAACTGTTCTTTTCTCTGGAAGACATTCATTGTGGTTAGTGCAAAGATCAGATGATTCAGTTTTTCGTAGCATTTTATTTGTTAATTTGCTTTATGAAAGTAAAGAAAGTGTGTCAACTGAAAGAAAGAATAGGCTGTTCTTTTTATTATCATATATGGCAACTGTGAACACAGCAACTGTGTTCTACTGTTATGTTACACTTCTCTGCTGGATAAGGTCCCTGATAGACAGTTTCTCTTCCACTTCTCTGACTTCTGTCCCTGGTATTTGTTGTAAGTGTGAATCTGTGTTAAACAGCAGCTCTGATCCTTTGAGTTCCTGATTATTCAGCAGCACAACTGTTTTGCATGGAGCTGTCTGTATGATTTATTAATTCCCAAATTAAAAATTAAAATCAAAACTGATCGGCTTGCTCTTTCAGATGTGAAAGGAGTGTTTTAAAAGGATTTTCCTTTTTTCTCATAAAACTCACAAGCTGTTGTGATTGTAAAATCAAAGTTTTCCTAGCTAAAACCTATTTGTACTTTAGGCTGCTTCATTTTTTAAAAATGTCTACTCCTGTTGTCACAGCCAGTATAGCCAGTATGGGTTATTCTGTTGGTAATCCATGGCCTCTGGAAATGTTTCATAGTTATTATAACTTTCATTTCTTTTCATCTCTTCTCTTCAATTTATGCTGTACAATTTCCTGTTTTCCTAGTATTTCAAAAATATACCTTGAAGTTTGCCTTCAAATGATAAAAAGTAAGAAATTCAGACTTAGAGAGAAACTTGCAGTTAATTTGCTTTCTGGCATGTAAAGGCCAAAGAGCAGCAGGACTTCATTGGGAGACCATCTGGGAAAGCTCTTGGCTTCCCACATTACCTATTTTTCAGTAATCTCTGCATTTGCAGAGAATCAGGAGATTGAAAAGTATTCATAACCTACAGTATATTTGGGCTAATATATTCAGAAGGAGGATTGTTCAGTCCTTGTAACCATGGCATAATTCATATGATTTACAAATTGGTGAAGTTTCGTTTGTGTTCTTTCCTGGTAGACCACAGTTTTGGGAGCCAGCTTTGATTGACAGCTTGGTCCAGTGCTCTAAGATAAACTTCAGTTTTAAAATTTGCTTGGGAACAAGGAGGTGTTAGGAAGCCCAGTTCAGGGTACTGAGAAGAGAAAACTGGACCTGTTCCCGAAGGGAAGTTTCTTTGGCCTTAGCTTTAGCACAGGCCATAGCCTGAAAAAAGGATGAAAGAAGAAATTGCAAAAAAAGAATATCCATGTTAAAAAACAGAATTTGTCTTGGTAAAACATGGCTGTGACATTGAGAAGGAAGTTAACCTTTGTAGAACGAAGGCTTTAGGACAAGCCTTCATTCTACAAAGCTTTATTGTCCAAGCCCTAATACTATTTCTTCAGCCAAAAGTAATCCTTTTATCCTCAACAGACTCCAACAACTGCAACTGGACCTGTGGAAGATACGATGAGAAAGTTTCTTCTGGCTCTGACCCTGCTATTGAGACCAGGTTGTTAAGAGAAGAAAGACAGATACCAAGGCTATAGCAGCTAAACATCTGTATGTCAAAAGTGAGAGAGACTGTTGGAAAATGATATCAGGAGAAAGGTGAAATTAATTTTCTGAGTTTTGGAGTGGAGTAGTAGGGCCAGAGATCCAGCTTCACATAAAAAATATCTTTGCAACTTGATGAGGAATAGAGATTTGAAGGGTGAATGACTTTGACTTGGCAGGAGTAAAAGTTGGAACTGATTTAAGAAAAGATAAGAGTTAATAGGTGAAAGTGAAATTGAAGACTCAAGGAGAGACAGTACAATATGTTGTGCAAATTGCATTTAAGAGAGGTATGCATGATAAGGCATCTAACACTTTTCGTTTCTGAGACTGTTGGAGGACAGGATCTTGTGAGAAATAAAAATATGTAAGAGTTCCAGTCCTGCTCTCTCCCTCTTGCCTTTTTCCACATCTGTTCTTACAAGATTCCTCATGATGATCTGGGTTTGGTAGATGACATTTCCAGGATATCTTTACTAGATGAGAAATTGCTTGTTTGAGGCCCTCTTTCCTTAAGACACTCATAAACATGTGGAAGAATTCCTGGATGAATTAAATAGTACATTATATTTGCAACTCACAGACTTGTCATCAGTTTAGCTTAGAGCCGCAAAGACTTCCAACCACAAGGACTTCCAGCCACAAAGCCTCATCTTATTGTGTGGGACATATGCATCCTATTTTGCATAAACTTCTAGCACTTTATGTCTCAGGCAATTAAAGGATTTGAGGGAAAATAAAGTATTGAGAACAAAGAGTAAAGAATTTTCATGCTTCTAGAGTGGCATGGGTTGCATAGATTCAAACATAGACTTATTAAGCACAAATCATTCTGCATAATAGTTTTTATGTTAATTGAGAGTCAAATACCATGCAGTGGTGCTTGACCCCTGTGCTTATATCTACTAGGAGAAATACTTCCAATAGACACCATGAAAGATAGTTTTGAAAGAATATACAGTTAAAGTCTGTAAGGTGAGATCTAGAGAATTACCCTGTTTGACTTTATTAAAACTTAACTGATAAGTCTGAATACTTATTCTGCTGCCACAAGGCCTGTCAATTGATTTTTCTTTATCCTTTGCATTATATCCATGACTAAATTTATGATGGAGTCCCCAGTGGATGACTGTCCCCAGGAAGTTATTTTTAGATCTCATTTCTTGGCCTTTGTGTTTTTCTCACCTGCTTCTAGCCCTTCTGCTTTCTAAACATTAGAGGCAAAGCCATATCATTTAACACATGTCAGTATGACAGTGTTGGGTTTCTCCTGTCTCAGCTGGGGAATGACAGAGTGCAGGTGACAAAGGCATTGTTCCTCTGTTCTGTTGTCTGTATAAGTTTTCTTTCTTGCACTGTTGTGCAGTTAGGCTGGGAGGAAATACTCTTTGTGAGACAAATACTATTCCAAGTCAGGAAAAGGTAGGCAGACTTGTAAATTGACATAAAGATCAGAGATAGCAAGAAACTCACAGTAACTTGGGCTGAGTCAGACTGTTCACCAATCCTTGAAGCCATGATTCTGCTGAAAAATTGCTTGATTTTAAGTTTCTGAACATTTTCTCAGATTCTCATGCTTAACTTTTTTTTTTTCTCCCTTAGAGCATCATAAGCTGGAAGTATGACTAGAAAAGCAAAGTTGTATTTCTTATTTTCCTAAAAGACCACATTTTTGGGTGACAACTGAAGAACAGCACTGCCTTTCCTTCCCCCATTGTTCCATGTGTGGAACTGGCATGAAGAGTTGTACACAAAGAGTACCCCATGTAAATAATCCCTGTATCCAGTACCTGTGTAGCTGTTTCTCTGCTTGAGGCAGACAGATCTGTGCCATCCTACCTTTATAGATATAAACAGTGGAGAGGGAGATTTCACACTGCCGGCCTGTGGGTGCTATCAGAGAAGGGGTACGATCATTGGCTCTTCAAACACCTTATCAAATGTACTGATGGCTCACATACAGCCTGTTGTAGCCTCCAGTCACAAGTGATGTAAAAAAACCTGCAGATAGGGTGGTTAGAATGATCCTGTGCTGCCAGAAAGTTATGTGGTAAAAGTTTAACCTGCAGGGTCTTGGTTTCTTGCAGGCACAGCTGTTAGGCAGTAGGGTGCTGTTAGGCTGCAGAAAATGCTGTTGTCATCTCTCTTGTATTAGTGTTCTTGAAAAGCATGAAGCAAGATAAAATGCTATTTCAAGTGTATAGGAGAAAATAGAGCACTTCCTGTTTAACATGCAGAACAAAGTGTTCCAGCTTTTCTCCTGTCTGGTTGTGAACCTGTCTTTGCTGATACTGATGACAACTGAGGGCCAATGCGTGGGGCTGCTGGAGCCAAAAGCACAGCATGTGAACGCTTGAATGTTATCTGGCCAGCAAAGGACCCTTCACCTTAAAGATGTGGTGTATTTTCCATGCTGTAGGTATTAGTATGTTTGAGCCCCATTTACTGTCCTGAGGAAGTTTATAGAAAAGACAAGACTTTATAATTTGTATCCGCATGGTTCTAAAATTAAAAGCTCACTTGTCACTTGATTCCATAGCAAGATATTTCTCATTAAATTTGAAATGTGACTCACTGGAGACTTTCTGACTCATAAGGCTGAAGTCAAATTACTTGAAAAATTTCTTCATCATAGAAGGCTTCAATGTAAACTCACTGTTTACAGAAATGAGGAATTTGTATCAAGTAACTAATCTGAACTAATAATGAATTTTACTCTATAAAATGTGTGAATGATTTCCTAGGAAAATAATTTGATTGTAACCTAACTTACTCTAAATGTGAATTAATATTTTTTGAGCTGTAATGAGCAGCTAAAGGCTCTGGCTTTGCCTGATTTGGAAAAAAGGGGTCTAATGGGTGACCTCATTGCTCTCTTCAGCTTCCCAAGCAGGGGAAAGAGAGAGGGAGGTAAAGAGCTCTTTTGCCTGATACCCAGTGACAGAATACATAGAAATGGTTCAAAGCTTCTCCAGATGAGGTTTAGACTTGGTAGTAGGAAGCATTTCTTCACTGAGAGGGGGGTGAAATACTGGAACGGGCTTCCTGGAGAAGTGCCTGATGCCCCAAGTATGCCAGTGTTTGAGATACTGGGACAGCACCCTCTTAAGCTTTTTGTCACCCCAGAAAGGGTCAGGCAGCTGGAATGGATGATTTTTGTATGTCTCTTCCAGCTGTAACTATTCTGTTCTTCTGTATTGTAGTCCATTTCATTCCATTATATTATTTTGCTATAAGTAATTTCATTGTTTTTTTTAAATACCTCTCACTTGTTTTTTGATATGGTTCTGAATGACAGCATTTCTCATTCCTTGAGGCCAATGACAAATTTTCTACTGATTCACTGTAAAATAGTAAAAGATATACTGTGGTTAATGTAATGCAGCAAATAATTTTCGAAACTGCACAGCATGAAAATAAATATCAAATATATTTTTTTATTGGAATTACCACCTTTGCAGTAAGTTCTTCCTGACTGTTTTAGCTATGGATTGTCCTATTTCCAGAAACTGTGAAGCTGTAAAGTTCTCTACATTTTACTTCATCTCTACATATCTCCTATTCAAATTTAGAATATCCTCCCTGCTGTAAATATTTTAATATTTTTTGAAAATTTTGGCTTACAAAGCTTTGAACAGATCTTTTTTGAGTTCTCAGAGACTGCTAGTTTAATATTGTTCTGACTGTTAAGGACATATAACCCAATTACAAAGAGAGTTTTCCAAATCCGCTCTGGCTAATGAAATACCATGACTTTAGTATTGAACTTTTCCTTACCACTCAGACAAAGATCCTCTTTGAGCACACATGCTTGAAAATATCAGCAAACACTGCTGTCCTTGTTGTCCAAACAATGAGATATTATGCAATTTTAAATTGGATGGATTATTTCTCTTCTGTGGAAAGAAGCATCAATTTTGCTGCTCACAGAAAATTCGTTTTCAATCATGGGATAAATATGGAGAACAGATACTTACTACTGTGTTTTGGTCCTAATAAAACCGAGAAAACTCTCATTGACTTAGATTCTTACAGATTCTTTACACAGCAAGGTTATTCTGAGAGTTTATACAAGTGAGAAAGCTTGTCTTATTACCTGATAGAGTCATTCCTAATCAGAGCCAGCTGACAGCTTTTCACTGTGAGGAACAAACCTTTGCTAGCTTGTAGATGAGAAACAAGATTATTTTTTCCTCAGGGAGAAAATAAAAGGGTAAGAAAAGTCAGGACATAATCAGGAAGCAGAGCAGATGTCTGAAGGGTAATGCTTACCACTTTTTCAGGTTTTAGGGGCTGCAAGAGATGCCGGAATGCAAAATTCACCCTTTGTCTCAGGTCTCTAATAAATCAACATATCATAGAGTAAAGCCATGGTCCCTTTGACTGATTTTCCATCAGTCTTAACCTGAACCTTGCTGTGCCTCTGTTTAAAACTGTCACTGTTGGACCAGTTTAGAAGATCGTGAAAGTAAAATATTCTACTGAAGTTAGTACTGCTTTACACTAGATGAAGATTTGACTTTCTGTGTATGTGTTTACTCCCAACATATATTATGTTTTTTACATGATATGCAAAGTTACCTTTGAAATTTAAGATTACCCATATAGATGACAGCTCTGTCTCCCCTCCAGTAGAACTGACTGTATTAAAGACCAAATAAAAAATGATTGTTTGGCTTTCTTGCATAATTTCTAGTCATTAGACTGCTTGTAAAAGCTAGTCATTTATCCTGTGGCATGAAAAATAATTGTTTGTTGGTACCTGCAGTACATAGTTATGGGCTGATTCTTGGTCCTTGATGCATAAAGACAAATAACTTTTTTCAACAACAGAAATAGACTTAAGACAATATTATAGTTGCAAAAGGGAAACATAGGTGGTTAGTGTGATCTAATCCCTATTGCTAGAGGCAGAGGTGTTTTCCTATGAAAGCAGTTGGATGTTGTAGGTTAGAAACTCACAGAGATGCAGAGAAACAGAGAATTTTCTAAGTAAATCACAGTTGTTGAAGGAAGCAGACATGTCTGGGCTTTTCTAGAAATGTGTCTGAACAACCCACCACAAAAAAGAACCAAGATGGTTTAAACAGGCATTCGATCCACTGTAGTAAAATATTTCAAGTGTGGCTCAAAAAGTGCCATATGGCTTAAGTGATAATGCATTTAGGATCTAGATTGGGAGTCATATCATCCACATTTACTCAAGATAAATAATTAATTCAACCTGTTGTTAGTACTGAGGGAGATTGAAAATGCTTTTACTTTACCTCACAATCAATTTTCTGCTAATTCATCCGGAAACCAACCTGAAGTGTTATGAAAATAATGTATTTGTTATTAATTTCATTTTGCAGCATTCACATTCTTCTTATGCTTCTCTTCATGAATATAGCTAGGGAATCTTCATAGACAGCTCTAGAGAAATATCCAAAATGTTTGCTCACAAATTAGTTGTTTGTGAACCAAAGCAGAATTTTCAGAAAGGACTGTATCTAAATTTATTTGAGAGGAGTCTGGACCTAGCCAAAGAAGAGGGAAGAGAGAAATTAAATTCGGGAGCAATGCAGGGAAAAATGTATACTTTCTTTACCTTTTTGCTTGAGGCAGGATCAATCCTAACATATATTTGCTTTCCCATTGTTGTTTTTTCACCATGTTACTGAGGAGAAGGCCCTGTAATTACAGAACAAAATAAATACTACAAAACTCTGGAATTCTTTATGCTTATATTAATGACAGTATAAAGCTAGATGCTGAATAGTATTCATCAACAACCTCTTCCAAGAGAAAAGGGAAAATGCAGATATTTTTTCTACTTTAGCAGTGCTTTATCAGTACAGCGTTTTTAGTGCTCTTGAGTGGTAGCAAACATTATTCATTATGAAGAGTGCTTGTTTTCCTTCAGTGTAGAAAATGCTGGTCTGACCTTAAAATTACCAAATTTAGTGTAGCCAAGGGCAAGCAATTTGATAAAATGGGGCAATATTTGTATGTCTTTGTTCCCTGATATTAAAATATTACTTCAGATTGGCAGGAATAATGACTTTTTTTTTTTCTGAAAATGTGTCCTGCTTATTCAGAAAAGTAGGCTTGTTACCTTATCTTCCAGGTCTCTGTACAATAAAATGCTTCTAGAAAGTCATGTAGCAACTTCCTAAGTGAATCAGAGTTACTCTGAAGATTCAAGGAGAAATTAATTTCTGGTGGCCTTGCATAGGAATGTACCAATTAGCAGTTCTCATCACACTGAGGCCCCCCTTCTGCTTGCTTCGAAACACCATTATTTTTCTCTTTTCAAGGGATCCCTTTGTCTTAATTAAAAATGGCTGTTTGATGAATGATGTCACTGTAAATATCCTTTAGCCATTAAGCCAGTTTCTCATTCACCTTTGAATAAAGCTGACTGGGATGTGGAGAATAATCTTCAGTATTTCCATAGCTGTGGCTGCAGTCCTTCAATGGAAGAGAATAATTTGAATAAATCACAAGGGTGAAAAGTAAGGATACCTGATTGAGTGCTGAAGAGAATGTTCCCTTGCTAATCAGATTAATTCCAATTCCTTTAATCACAGAATCGTAGAATGCTTTTTGTTGGCAAGAGCTTTAAAGATCATCTAGTTCCAACCCTCTGGTCATGGGCAGGGATGCTACCCATTAGATCAGGTCCAATCTGGCCTTTAAAAATTTTCAATTCTATATAAGACTGCCATAAAGGAAAGCTCTTTGACTTACTGAATGCCAACTTCAAGTTACAAAAGCAGAACTTATAATACTAATACCAAAATACTGATATTCAGAGGACAATGTAATCACTAACCTGTGGGACTGGAAGTACTCAGGTGAAACTTCTGTTTAGCATTTCCTGTTCTTCTGTTTCGTGTGCAAGGACTTACATCCATGCAGCTTTAGTTGAATATTCTGTTGCTGTTGATTTTTTAGATGAATTGTGAGGATCCAAGATTACACTTTCTAGTGTATCAGACAAAGTATGTCATCTGGGACACTGAAATATCAGCACGGTATAGAATGTCATGGAAGTCTGATCCTCCATGTAATTTGATCATGAAAGAATGTCTATTAAAGACATTAAACTCTGTTTTGCTTTGTTATTTAATCTTACTGCTTTCATAATGTGCTCTTGATTAACCAGTGTTTATTTTCATTCAGAAGTATATCTGCCTGTAGAAATATCCCTTAAACATCAAGGAGACAGCAATTTTGTTCTTGTCATACTGCAATATTAGGAAGACACTGTTTACTCTTAAGAACCCAATTTCATTTTCACAATTTAGTCTTCATGTTCCACACACATGTTCTTAGTTTCATCCAAGAGCTATTTAACTATTTCCCTAGACCTCGTTAAAGAGGCCTGATACTTAGTGATGTTAAGTGAAAGCCACCTTTTCAAATTATTCAGAGAGTGGTGGTGATCTTCCAACTGGATATGGGAATTTTGCTTACCACACTCTCAGTTGCATAGGCATCCAGCATATGTGGTACTTGTACAGAGCAGCATTGTTAAAAACTCTTAGGCCAAAAGAAATTTATAACCATTTATTTCTTGAAATCAGATTTGAGACAAACTTCGCAGAATAGGATGATATTAAGTAGTAAGTATGTCCATTTTTTAAGCAAACAGAGATTACTCCCAAAATCTGATTTATGAAGAATAAAAGCCAGGATCCTTGTTTCTCTATTTTCTTTGTTTCAAAGACTGATTAGCAAGATAATTTTCTTCTGATGTTTGTAGCTTTTTAACCTTTCTAGAAAAAATAGGATACAGTGTTTGCATGGCACTTCTGACTTGGAAACACCTGGTTTTCATTTGCAAATTACATGAGAAGCTCTGGTCCTGTGTTCAATTTCAAATGAAATCTGTGTAGCTGTAATGTAGAGCAGTACTGTTCTGGGTCCTGGTTACAAGGAGCACCTTAATTAAATTGACAAAAACACTCTCCTTTCATCTCTTCCTCACCAACTCCCCCAACTTCAAAGTAATATTAGGAATAAAGAGTTGGAATGAAATAAAATGAAATTAAATAAAGACAAGGACGCTTTCCAAACAGCATACTCTAAAGTGTCTGGATAAAAAAACCCCTATAGCTTGAGCCTATCCTGTGATACTGGTCAATCAGCTATGGATTCCATTGTGAAGGAAAAAAAATTAGGAAAAAAGTGGGGAGAGTGCACTAGAAAGTTCACAAATGGAAATGTTGATAGGTGTAAAATTAATGGATCTTAAGCTGCATGGATAAACCTTGTACATTGGGTGATTTTACAGCGTACACCCCTCAGTGGGTACCTCATGGGGGAACTGCAAGGAAGGAAGCAATCCTTTTATTTTGTCTTCATTTCTAGTCTATGTGAGAATGTGGTTCTGTTGAAGTTACAGTTGTTTCTACTGACAAAACCAATGTTGCCATTGTGCTAGCCTTAGACAGACTTAGACAAAGTGGAAGAGGAATTTTTCTGTGCCCAGACATGAGGAACAAAATCCAGACAATGGCATTCCCTTAAACTTTTGACCAATGGGTTGTTAATTTCTCAGAAACAGAAAGATTAGTTGTATCTAGACCCATCCAGCACCACACAAGGTAACCTCCAAGTAAGCTTCACTTTCAGCTCTTTTTTCACCTTGAGGTTTGTGTCCTAAGGTCCCAAACCTTGGACACAAGGCTGTAGTGCAGGCTGGCCAAGCTGTGCACTGTGCACAATAATTCTGGTGATGAAAAATCAGGAAAAGAAATACTCTGCTGGATGTGGGTTCTCTTGATTCCTAATCACTCTCATTGCTGTCTGCACTAATGAAGTAGAAATTAGGTGAGAATGTTTCTTGCCATACTGTACAGTGCCCAAAGCAATGGCTCTTTCCTACAGCTCACCCATGTCCTCAACCTCACTCTAAGGATGACACTTTTTTGATTATAGTTTTCTTCCAACTTGTCAGC
Organism: Serinus canaria; assembly: GCF_022539315.1. Classification (NCBI taxonomy): domain Eukaryota; kingdom Metazoa; phylum Chordata; class Aves; order Passeriformes; family Fringillidae; genus Serinus; species Serinus canaria. The sequence goes on along the minus strand of NC_066343.1, from coordinate 25,404,695 downwards.
CTTCTTGTTATTGTGCTGCCACAGCATTTATGTGGCTGTTGGTGTTACGTCTGTCTCTGTATGCTGGAGTGACTTGTAGAACAGACATAATCCCTTTGTTCTGATCATTTGCGACTGTATTGGAGACAGTTCTGGAAATGCACTGGCGGGATGAGCTCTGAACATTTGATATAGCTTAATGGATCTATTCTATCTTCAACTGCAATAATTAACATCTCATTTGTTTTATTTGTAGTGATTAGTGGCTCTTGAACAGCTGGTAAAAATATCCAATACTATTCATGTGAAAACTAACTGAAGCAATCAGCAAACAGCTGCATACATCCAGACTTCAAGGATGGTGAAAGGTGTGGAGGGGAAGCTATAGGAGAAGTAGCTGAGGTTGCTTGGTCTGTTCAGCCTGGAGAAGAAGGGACTGAGGGAAGACCTCATTGCAGTTACAATTTCCTTGGGAGAAGAAGAGGAGGGACAGGAACTGATCTCTTTGTTGTGGTGACAGTGACAGGACCTGAAGGAATGGCCTGAAGCTGGGTCAGGGGAGGTTTAAGTTGGGTATCAGGTAAAAGTTCTTCACCCACAGGGTGGTTGGGTATGGGGACAGGCTCCTGAGGCAAGTGGTCACAGCACCAGCCTGATAGAATTCAGTAAGTGTGTGACTCTTGGGGCGTCCTGCAAAGAGCCAGGAGTTGGACTCAATGATCCTGATGAGTCCCTTCCAACTGAGCATATTCTGTTATTCTATGATCCATTTGCAGTTTTGATCAGCAAAAAACGTAACTTGTCTTTTCTGAGATTTTCTCTTACTCTCTGGTCCCCTTCATCCATCCACTACTGTTTAGCGCATAAAACAACTTCAGGCTGCTCTCTTATAACCTTCTTTGTGGTTACAGGATGTGTTCGAAAGGCAAATCAGTCAGGGTGTGAGCTAAAGCCTTGTCTATGCTGCTTTTCTTTGTTCTCATTACTTCCTTACCTTGTATCAGAGAGCAGGCTATTTCCCTTCAACCACTCATTTTGGCTTCTATGACACATGAAATTGGAAGACCTTTGACCTCTTACTAAAAATAAATAAGTTTTTACTTGAAAAAGATAAATTATAGGCTTTACATGATCTGCTTTTGGGGGGCAGGAAAGAAAATTCCAGTATTTGAGAAAACACTATAGTAGGTGAGCATAGAAATTCCCCTTTAACCTGTCAGAGCAAAACATCTTCACTCTTTTAAATGTGATTTTTTTTTGTAATGTGACCAAGCTATTAAACTTGTTGGAGATCATGGCAGATGGCAGGTGTCAAATGAGTTTGAGCAAATGTTATTGGCTTAGGAGTCATTAAAAAAAAATTGAAAACTCTAGCTCTTAGCTGCATAGGCAATAAATAATTTTAACATAGAAAAATATTATAAAGCTTTCTTTGCACACATAAACCCTTCCTCTAAGAACTGAGTCTTGGTGTCAGAAGCCTTCTGAGGAAAAACAGATTTCTCAAAGGCAAGAGGGGCTGTTCTTCAGCAAAACTGTGGTTTAGAGACATTCCCCAAATCACGTAATGAGAAGTGCTTTGTTTTTTTGTAACTCAGTTATTTTCCTTTCATGCTAAGAAGTTCCAGATACCTGAAATGAGATGATTTTCTCTATTCTTTAGCCTCTAGTTACATTGCATATGAAATGTTCTCTAAACTCTTTAAAGATTTGTTCCCAGTTTTAAGCCCCTTTACTCTGACACCAGACACCGTGATCTGCCCTCCAGCCTAAGGCTGAATAATGCGGTGGCGGCTGCATGGGTGGAGCCACGAAATACCCAGCAGACTCCCTGTGTGTGTGTGCTGGACCACCCACCAGGAGATTAATGCATGAGCAACCCTTCAGACTGCAAGAAATTGCTCCTTGTAGGACTTTCAGAGCTGCAACGCACAGACATGCAAACATTGTCAAGGGCTAAATATGTGACTTGCACCCCATCAAAGACACACAGATGCAGGTCCTGAAACACTTGCATGCAAAACATCTTCCTCCAAGAGCTGCATCTATTGAGGCAAGTAAATTCTGACATCCACTAAACAAAGGGGGGTCTTCTTGGATATGCCTGTAGAATGGCCAGAAACAGCATGTAAGCAAATACTCCCATGCAGTCTCAGTCCCTAGGGCAGAGATGAGCTGTCAGATTTCAGGCCCCATCCATGTATACAAGTTGATAACTCTCCTTTTTAAAATAGTTCTGATTTTGGGGATGCTATGGTTTAACCCCAGCCAGCTAAGTACCACTCAGCCAGTTGCTCACTCCAGCACCAGCAGGATTGTGATGGAATCAAAACAGTGAGAAAACTTTTGGGTTGAGTTAAATCATAGTTTAATAGGGAAAGCAGAAGCTGCACACAAGTAAACGAAAGAATTAATTAGTTCACTGATTCCCATGAGTAGATGGGTGTTTAGCCATCTCCAGTAGAGCAGGACCTCATCATGCAAGCAGTTACATGGGCAGACAAACACCATTACTCCAGACATCCTCACAGTCCTTCTTCTGTCCCTGGCTTTATATGCTGATACCACAGAGTACGGGATATCCCTTGGGTCTGTTGGGGTCAGCAGTCACAGCTGGTTGCCTCCCAGCTTCTTGTGTGCCCCCAGCCTGCTTGCTGGGAGGGTGATAAAAGAGGCAGCAAAGGCTTGGCTCTGTGTAAGCTCTGCTCAGCAATAACAAAAACATTCCTGTACTATCAACACTGTTTTCAGCACAAATCCAAAACATAGTCCCATACCAGCTACTGTGAAGAGCATTAACTCTCTCACAGCCAAAACCAGCGCTTCATTTCTTGAAGTGAAAACTATTGCTGAAGTGATATGACTGCTATCTGTGTTCTGGCTCTGCCCCATCTCTCTTTGCATTGACTGCATTGTCAGATCAGAGGCACCATTTCTATAGCACCACTTCTGATTTAAAGTATTCCTACAACAACTACTAAATAAGAAGTCAGGGAAGGAGAAAGTTACACCAGATCTTACTCATAAGAATTAGAATTGTCTTTCATTGAATGGTCTTTCATTAAAATTGTCTGGTAGGTAGCCTACCAGACATCAAGGCTCACAAGGAAATTCAGGTCTCAATTTCAATTTTTTTCATTATAACACCTGTTCAAATCTGCTCTCCATGTAAAGGGGAGAGGGTTCCTAAATGGCAAGATAAGAGTTACAAAACTTCTTCTCTAGGGAAATAGTCTGAGAATTACCATCCACCCTTTAGTCTGCAGACACAATTATTTTTAAAATCACCTAAACATTTGGAAGAAAGTTCTAGTTACTTATTGCAAATCAGAAGGTTTTTTAAAAAAGGTACCATTAAATGGTACTTTAAAAGGTTAATTTAACAACTTCTGAGTTTCACTCAGTTGTTTCCCTACTGAATCAAAAGGTGTTTCTAATTTTCTATTTCCCACCATTTGGAAGATTTCATGCCATTAATCTCATCATGGATGCATTGTGTATGTGTTTAGCGACACCATCTGAACTCACAAACTTATAAGTAAATGAAAATTAGCAAAACAGCAAAGTGGAGTTACTATGTGAAATAATAGCATTTGCTATTACATCCATTTTCCTTCAAAACAGTCAGAAGAGATATTTCAGTCTCTACATGCCAAGTGGAGTCAGTCAAAAAGGTGTTTAAACAATTTAAAATCTAAATGCAACTTCTTGGAAAACAGAGGAGTCTGGACAAGGCTGGCTGGGCTCCACTAGGCAACACACAATGCAGCCAGTGTATATTTCCAGGAATGCTGGAAACTAGATCTCAATGCCCCGCTGTTTGCCTACATCTCTCTTGGTGGCCCCATGCAAACACTTGCAGTACTGCATGGCCATGAACTTGGCCCTGCTGTGTGTGTTTAGGGAGTCTTGCAGGCATGGAAAAGGAAGAACGTTTCTTAAGAATTGCCTGCTCTGTGTACCTTTGTCATAGGGACAGTGGGTACAGGTAGAGTGAGTTGGATCTGACTCTTCACAACACAACAGCTTGTCTTTTATTATTTTTCATTTTCTTTTCTTTAATTAAAAGTTAGTCTCTGCAAAGGTTGGATGAGATATGGAGCCTTTGAACATCAGAGAGTGCAAAACCATCCTTAACAAGGGCAGACCACTCCAGCACTATACTTCCTCTTCTCTGAGAATTCATTTGCTAATAACCTATAAATAAGCATACTTTCCATTAACTCAGCTTCCAAGAAGTAATCAGGAACCTGTTAGTCATTGTATCCCAAGTCATCTGCTCAGAAAGAAAGTGCATTACTCATAGATGGCCAGTTTCAATGTCAAAGGTAATGAAATATAGTAAAGAAGCTCTAAGTTAAAGTCAGATTTATCACTAAGTAGTCAGAAGACTAATTTTGTGAAGTGTGAAAATGATGCCTTATTCTAGAAAAGACAGCAGGATGTAGCTCACTATTATTTATTTTAACAAGCATAGAGGAGGGATGGGGAACTGCTCATCACAGTTACAGGCCCATTAGTAAGCATTTTTCTTGCTTTTGTACTTTTTTTCCTCATAAGGAAACGTGGGAACAGGCAGAGGTTCTCTGGTTTTAGGCCCATTTCTCCCTCCAGACATTTACCCTGAGCAAGCTCTGATAAGCTGAATGCCCAGATTCACAGAGGATTGCCTGGCATCTGGCTGCTCCTGGTCTCAGGATACCAGCTCAGTGTCTTCCCTCCAGAAATGTACACTTCTCTACTTTGGACAGTGTCCACTTTTTGGATTCTTTCTAAAAACTCACAATCAACCTGAGTAAGGAAAAGAATATGCTTAGTTCTTGTTTCCTCCAAATGTTTTCCATTTGGAGCTAATTCCAGTATTTATTAAACCTGACAGTCTTCACAGTTGGCTTTTAAATATTAAGTAATATAAACAGATGTTGACGGTATTTTCTGTTTGGATAGATGATTCTTCAAAAACCAAATTATCTCTTGATACATATCAAACTAATGTGTACCATTAGTATTGATGTGTAATGCTGCACAAGAAAAAAACTGAACGAAAATCTCAAATCTCATCTAGCCTCTGGACCAGAAAAGTGCTTAAGTATGTGCTTAGTTATGATGCTTATAACTTCTGTGTCTCAATTAAAAATCACAAATCACAGCTTTGATAAAATGGAAGTTTCACTGTTATATGAGGAAATATTTTTTTTCTCTTTTCTTTTTTTTTTTTTTAAGGAATAGGGATGTCTTCAGGCAATAAAATTTGAGTTTGAAAATGTTGTTGGACTTTACCAGCACTCAGGTAATTTGACCTGGAGTTCTGTCATCTGATGAGCAGTGAATTGCTTTAGTGGTTTGGTTTAGACTTTAAATATTAACCATAGTCTACATGGATTACCAAATATTTAACCACAAAACACTAACATGCTCCATTCCCCTATGTCTCAAGCCGTGCGTACCTACAAAGTCTGTGTAGTTCAGCTGAGCTTGTGAAGAAGTGGAACTCTTGATATTTAGTGATTCTTCTTCTGATGCCATGTCCCTGTAAGTAAGCCATGTGCTCTGGAAATTTATTGGCAGTAATGATTTGGAGAGAGACGGAGGGACAAAAGGTGGATTGAATTGGCTGGATAGCTGTGTCAGTACAGAGAAAGTCTCTGTTCCTCCCTCAATGAATGTTGTCAATGGAGAAACTGTCCCAGAGGTTCCCACATTTTGAAGAGGATGTGCTTCCCATGTGTAGGGATCCGTATCTTATGAATTAGGAATAAGCATTCCTCTGCTCCAGAGAGAGGATACAGCAGGTACACACCATTGGCCACTCTATACTTTTGCCTGCATGACCATGGAGAGGAAATGATGAGGGGTTATGGAACATCAACTTTGACCCTAGAGGCATGGGTACATGAGTTGCAGGGAAAACCAATCACAAAACAGTGTTCTTCAAGGAAAATTGCTGCTCTGGTTTCCAGTGTGCAGTTCCCAAACAGATCGGAAGAGCTGGTCTTATTTCTGATCTTAATAAAGAGAGACTTCTGATTTGTATTTACAAGAAGCGAATAATGAATACTGACCAGGATTTAGATGGGCCTTCAGCCCAGGTGGAGCAAAGGGACAGCCAGGTTTGCTGGACTGTGTGGATTTGATGGCCTGGCACAGCAGCCCCACAGGAATGCAAGGCTTTGGTAGCCACTGGTACAGTGCAAGGTGTACCTAATGCCATCAGAGTGTGCAGAGATAGAACCCACTTGTGACAGGGGGATCCAAACAGCTGACTTTATGGGAGTCTGGAGTCAGCTTGATTGGGAATGAGTGGCAAGAGCAACCCATTGTCACTGGCCCAGAGGCATCCTTGTCATAGACTATCTCAGGAGAGGGAATTTCAAGGACAAAAAAAATGGTAAATTGGCCTTAGCTGTTTGCACTTTGGAGGCAGAGGAAATCAGGCCTCTGTCTACCTTGCCTGGTCTTAGAAGACTCTCCTGTCGCTGAAGAGCAGCAGGTGCCAGCACCACCACAATGGTGCATGGGAGGTAGTAAGTCTCCAAAGGAGACTCTGTAATTCCTACCCATGAGGTGGTTTGCTGGCTGGACAGCCAAGGAATGATCAGCAGGACCTGCTTACTCCTTAACAGCCCCATCTGGCAAGTGTGAAAGTCTAATGGGGATGGAGACTAAGAGTAGATTATCATGGCCTGAGTGAACCTCTGAGTGCTGCCACACCCAACATTCTGGAGCTTTAATACTAGCACGAGTCAAAGGCAGCCAAGTGGTGCCACCACTGGCATTAGTGACGTGTTTTCCTCAATCCCTCTGGCAGCAGAGAGCAGGCCACAGTTTGTTTTCACTTGGAGGGATGTCCAGTCGACCTGTAACTGACTGTGCCAGGGATGGAAACACAGCCCCACTATCTGCCATGGACTGATCCAGACTGCACTGGAGCAGAGTGGAGCTCCAGAACACCTGGAATATATTGATAACATCCTTGTATGGAGCAACATAGCAGGTGAGGGTTTTGAAAAGAAAAATGAAGAGAAAATCGTCTGACTTAGCTCTAAACAAAAGTGACATCAAGGGACCTAACCAGTAGATCCAGTTTTAAGAGTAAGATGGCAAGATGGAAGTCATGTCCCAGTGGATGAGGTAAAGCAGATAACAGCATGTTTCCACAAACTAGAAAACAGGAAACAAGGTTTCTTAGGTGTTGTGGGGTTTTGGAGAGTGCACACCCCAAATTAGTCTGAGTGTTGGCCCTCTTGGTCAAGAAACTGGAAAGAAAATCAGTTTTCACATGGGGGCTCTGAGCAACTGCAAGAATTTGAATAAACTCAATTTATTCAAATTTGAATAAACTCACCCACTTCAGTGGATGATAATTCAATATGCTTAAGTTGTAAACAATGTGTTCTACACTGCAGCTGGGGATGGTCTTTCCTGGAGTCTCTGACAGAAAGTAGCAGGGGAAACTCAAGGTCGACCCTTAGGGCTTTGGAGCTGGGCATACAGAGGATCTAAGGCCCATTGTAGTCCAGCTGAAAAGGAGATACTTGAAGTTTACAAAGGATTTCAAGCTGCTCTGAAGTAATGGGCACTGAAGCACAGCTTCTCCAGTCACCCCGATTGCCAATGCTGGGCTGGGCAGGGTCTCCTCTACACATCATGTGGCTGATGCTACATGGAGTGAGTTGCACTTGTCGCACAGCAAGCTCAGATAGGAAACCCCAGTCACTCAGGTCCTTGAGCAAAAGCAATATCACAGGTGGGCCTGCCTTTGCCTGAGGCAAGAATAATGCAGACTGCTTTCCCCAGCGTATTTTTTATGTTCAGTGCAGGAACATTATCCCCTTATACAGTACATAAAAGTTTTGATTGGACAGGGGCAGCCTGACCAGTAGATCCCCTAATGCTGACAAACAAGGTGGATTTTGCTCCTCCCTTTTTTTGCATAGCTTGTTTTTAATGGATTTTATGTCTCCTGTTGTTTTGTTGTTTTCCTTTCTGTTACTGTTGTTGTTGCTTAAGCTGTACTTACCTCAAACCACAACTTTTCCTACTTTCACCCTTTTGATTCTCTCCCCCATTCCAACAGAAGGCTAATGATCGAGTAACTGTGTGGTAATTGCTGTCTGGGATTGAAGCATTAGATTGGCATGGGTTCAAAGAAATTATTCAGACCAGTGGGCCATCCCATCTCATATCCTGTCCTTGGCACTTTTAGCTGCTGTTGAGGAAGTTTAAGAAAACCATGCAGTATAGTTACAGAATAAAAAAGGATTATTTTTGCAGTGTGACATAGTCACATTGATAATTAATAAACTTAAATACTGGAATTTCATTCTTCCAAATGTTGCATTCTTTTGCTGAGGATTTGATATCTGTGCTCTTCAAGTTTTCTTTAATTTTTAGCTAAAATTTTTCAAATATACCAAAGTTCACCAAAAGTTTAGAAAAGATTTTTTCTCTGTAATGTAAAACCTCCCAGAAAGTCAATTATGTCAAACCACTACTATTATTTCCTCTTCTGCCATGTTTTTTGTCTGGGAAAGCGTCCATGAAATTTTCTTCCTCTCTGAATTCCTACACAAATAATGAATTGGAAAATAATTCCTTGAAAACTTAATGGAAATAGGTCTTGCTTTTATTTTCTTCAAAGAAAGAGAAATACATTTAAGTGAAGGCTTTTGAGCAGGTTCTTGTTCAGAGGCATTCTACCCTTTGTAAAACTACATGGAGTTAATCAACTCTATGGTTCTTCTGAAATATTGGCACTTGCCTTTGCTTCCCATTTAATTTCTTCAACAAATATGGTTCTCTCTTTGTGCAGAGAAATTTTATTTAATTTCATCTGATTATACCTCAGAAAGAAGGGTTTTCAGACAGCTCTACACAGGTATCACAGGTTCAAATACACAATCAAATAATACCACAAGTGTAAAGAGTCAAAAAAACCAAAAAAGGCAAAACCAAAAAAAACCCACTACCCACCTTACCAAAAAAAACCAAAAACCCCAAACCAAACAAATAAATAAACCAAAAAACAAAACAAATAAACAACAAAACAAAACAAAGGTCATTTCAGGGCATGTAGGATATTAAGAATGCTTTAGTAAATTTATATACTCTCAGAAATCATTGTTCAGGCCATCATGTGCTTAACTTTCTCGTGTCTAGTTTGAGACAAAAGCTGTTAATAATGAAATTATTTCCCATGGTAGTTGATGCTGAGCATGGCACTTGCTTTCCAAGTTCATCCTTTCTCCTTTGTTCTGTGACCCATCCTTTTGTCCCCTCTTCTCTAATCCTTAATAGAGATGCCTATGATGAGATAAGAATGATTTTCTTTTTGGATTGGTCTATACTCCTATTAACTCATACCTACCACTGAGATTTAATATAAACTCAAAACTAGAGGTCAAGCTTCATTCCAGAACGGAATATAATCGACTGTGTATGAAATAAATACAGACGATAAAGAACCAAAAATACAGAGATTTAGGTACTTTTCAGTAGCTGTTGAGGACTGTTGAAATCCAGATGGTTGTGTTTACCATTATCTGCCTCCCTCCATTTTTCTCATGTTTGTTACCAAAATTTTCCTGTAATCATATTATTTATTATAAACCTATGGGAAAGGGAAAAAAAAAAGAACAGAAAGGGAGGCAGACTGATTTCTAGGGATCTGAAACACCCATGAATATGAATATTAATTTGTTTTTACATGCTGCTGTGTAGATTTAGAAGCTTGAAGAGATAATCACTTGAAATAGTGCATCAAGTTTATCTTACACGAGTAAGCTAGACTTTTTTCATCCAAGAGTATGAAAAAAAAAGCACTCACAAGTAGGAGGAGACATAAATAAGAGCTTCAAAAACTGTAGACATGTTCAGACTTTCATTGAATGTTTGATGAAATCAAACAGTTTAACAGCCTGTTGCTTATCAGAGAAATATTCTGTCTTCTACCAAGATTTTCATACAGCTGTGAGATGCCTACTGCAGGATAAATATAATCCTGTGGTGCACAGGAACCATGGGACAACCTCTTTCTGCATCCAATGTAAGGGTCTGGGTGAAATAGGTATAAATAGGCTCATGTGTGTATTATTGATCTGTCCCAAAAGAGCAAGAGTAGAGAAATGCCTGGCCATCTTTCTGTGCCTTCTTGGCTAAACCTAGTGAGAGCCCTCTTGAGTCTAGTCAAATTCCAGGAGAACAATGTTGCATGAAAAGAGGGGCTCCCTTTTCATCCTCTCTGGGTGTATATTGGAAACAAGGAGGAGAAAGGCAAAAGTGCTTACCATATGAGATTATTCAGCCAGGCTATGGAAGAAGGAAGCCTTCTTCTGAAATCCCTGTTGGGCCAGGGCTCATCACTTGGAGGGATGATCTGATAATGGGAACCAAACTAAGATATCACATCTGTCACCAGCCCGACATAGCCAAACTCTGAATTCTACATGCAGAACAGAAGCTTGGCAATGGCCTATTCTTCAGGACAAAAGGACACCTCTGCTGCCTACAGCTTCACTGGAAGACATTGAACAAGAGCTATCAGACAAAATTCTGGGTTTGTTTCCCTTCCTGGAGACTGGCATGAGTTTTCACACTTGTATTCCCAAAAAAATGTCATAGACTTTACCATCTATTCTAGTTTGCACATGTATTATGTTAGTGATTTTGTAGAAGCACATATTTGTCCATGACCTGTCCCTTGTGTCAGCTTATTAATTTTTGCCTTTTTGCAACTAAAAATACTGATTACATGAATGGCTGGAGGCAGAAGTTCCAGCCCATGCAGCACCTGGTAGCCACTATGAAAGGGCTTCCAGCTTTGTATTTGGCTAGGATCCTACATAAATCAGTCAAGAGAGGGCTACAGCTGTTTGTCATCTACAGGCCATCTGTCTGGTGTGTGCTGCAGTTGCACACTGTGCATGCTGGATCAGAAGTCTGGCAGAGGCATTGCCACATCCCTATGCATGAATGTCTGCCGGGGCATGGGTAACCTCTGAGGTCTACTACTGCTTTTGCAAATACTCAGTTTCTCAGGCACCTGAATGGTCTGCTTTTGCTTGGCCTTACTGACTTTGCCAAGGTTAATAAAAAATATATTCCCCAGGTCAAAACCAGCAGGAACAGTTGTTTCAGAGGTAAGGGGGGAGGAATAACTTCCTTCCTTTGTAGAGTGGCTCGCAGATCACTTTCTCAGATGCTCACCTTAATCCTGTGCTCCTGGAGGGTCCCAGGGTTTTGATCTTGCTCCAGTCCTCTTCTGATGACTGTGTGATTTGAGGCTGTTGGTTCTGAATTACCTTCTTTTATTTATTTTGGGAGAATGTAATTCATGACTTTTTAGTATGAAGGAAGTATTGGGAAATTCTCTTTCCAGAAGGAATGTCTAGCTCACAGGTCTTTGTTCGTTGCATGAAACGAAACTTATCCAAGCAGGCAAGTCCTTACATACCTGTATTTCTATACTGCTGGCCATATCTGTCAATAGAAAATTCCTCTAAGACATGTTCCAAAATTCTTGTGAAACTTGAGAGAAAGGTTTCATTCTTTCCTCATAACTCCTGCAAGTCATTCCAATGAAAAGCAGCAGTTTGAGAAGGTGGTTCTACCCACAAGGTTGTGCATTTGAAACTGGCTGATCCTGCCACTAGAGTCTTTTGGGAGAAACTACTTCACAAAAGTATCGATTCTATAGAATTATTGACCGAAGATGTATAAAATACTAAGTGAACATGAATTCAGATTATTCTGTGTTCTGGAACAACAAGTTTTTGTGTGATTCCCCTCCCACACCCTGCTTTGAACTACAAATAATTGGATAATCCAAAATTTTGTCCAACAAAATAAATTTATCATGCTGATTGTGGTGCTGAATTAGGATTATAACTGAGCTGTTGTAGTATTCCAGCGCTGACTAAGAAAGAAAAAGCCCAAATTTGGTTGGAGGGGAAAGAATTTCTTTGAAGTAAGGGAACATTAAACCCCTGTGCTCTTTAACTGCAAATTTGTTATTGTATATGACCAGCCTGCCAGCAAGGTTCAGTGTGTAATGTTCCTTCTATCCATCAGGTTTACATCTCCTCCTGTGAAAATATAGTTGGGCCCTAGTCTGTTCCTTGTGGCCTTTGCATACGCTTCCTGTGTGACATTGATGTGGTAGGGCCCAGCACAAGTGAGTTATTGTCCTTGCTTGCTGGATGAGTCCTTCCCGTCAGAGCATGGTAACGTGTTCTGCTGGCTGCCAAAACTCCCCTTCCCCCCACACCTCCTCTCCCCCTGATTAAAAACAACAAGTGCCAGGACTCAGTATTTTCATAACTTTTGGGACCTCTTGCATGGAGAGGAAGGGGGAGAGAGGGTGGATGCAGAGCAGCCACAGCCAGAGGGTTGTGCCTGTCGATTTACGCCTTGGAGCTTCTCTCACTGGCTAGACCTGAACAAGCTGGTGCTGCCATGCCAGCTTTTCCATGTAGGAGGTGTCTGCTCTGGCAGGCGTGAAAGCAGCTGGGGAGTCAGGCTGAGCGGGTGCCAAAAGATTGCTGGGGTCACAGAATGTCTGGGATGCACGCAGCAAGTTTGGTGCTAAAACTTTTCTATGTTTCTGTGTTCAGAGACTGAAAACCCAGGGGATCTTGAACTTCCTAGTCTTTTAAACTTGCAGATCACTGTGGATACTGGATGAAATCTTAGCTGCTGTATAATTTCAATGAAACCAGAGTTTTAATCTGTAAGGGGGGAATAAAACCAAGGAAATAGTTGTGGTTTTGTGACTATTAAAAGAGCATTCATTGTTTGACTTACAGGACTTCCCAAATCTGTAAGAGTTCAAGAACAGGAGGTTTTCTTTTACTTCTAGGCCAGATAGTATGCAGCAGACTGCAGAGATCTAAACCCATAGTTAACAAACAGCATGCATCTGAGGTGTTTCTCATGTTCTTTTCTAAAAGTCTATTTCAATTTCCTCATCCGCTCTTGCTACTTCTCCAGGTACTTTACAAAGTCAAAAAAAATATTCTCTTTACAAACATGTGTTCTACCTGGTTTATCACTATGCATATAAAGATACAGCATATTTAGAAAAATATTAGGAAAAAAATGTGTGAAAAATAAATGTTGTGCAATTTGAAAACACATATATTTGAACAAATATTAATAGATTTTTTCACAATTTTTCAAATTTTACTTTTGCCATCTCTAATTAGCTCTTCTAAAGAGCAGTTATCTTTTTGTAAAACTTTGAAATGTGTTTAAGAAATACATTACTAAAGTATGCTACTTTGCATGATATACCATCAAAACAGTGCTCCGCTTTTTAAATTGTTTGGTTCTTGCCAAATGGCTGAAAACAACTTCAAGTTCATCAGAGAAGAAATTGTCACTGTTTTTTGGGAGTCGATTTAATGGATTGCTTTGTGAGAGACATCTGAGATTCCTTAATTTCTGCACCTCATGTTGAAATATAAATAGGTATTTTCTAAAAGTTCAGTGTATTTCTATGGAAGCACTTGTGCCAAAACTGACTATTGTACTGCAAACATCATGAACCGCACCACAGTCGCATCCAAAAATTGAAGGCCTGGCATTTTGCCATCCTATGAAAGAGCACATTGAGGTTTTGCTATCATTGCCTTGAGACTGAAAAAATGTTATACAAAAAAATTTAACCTGAGTATAACCTGAGCAAGTCTGGAGTTCTTGGTATTTTGTTGTTCATTCATTGCACAGTCACTACTTGGTATAAGTTAACAAATATATAACACAATGAAATCACACCAGAACCCTGGGTTATGAGCCTAATTCCTTCTAAAGCCACTGTAGAAACAAAACATTGAAGCAGAACTGTGTAGTTTCTTTTCTTTAGCTTTACAAGACCTGCACTTTTAATTCAGGTCTGTGTTTGTGAAGATGAAGTCTGTGAAACAGGACAGGGCTGCCCTGGTACCTCATGACTCATCTGATTTCAATAGGCCAGGAGCCCAGTGTAGTAACCACTAGTTCACTCATGCTGTATTTACTAATGTGTGGGAATAAATTAATCTCATAAATAGAGTTGTCCATTTTGTAGGAAACCAAAAATTTTTTGTAAAAGAATTAGCTGTATAACTAGTCCATCTCCAGTGCACCAAATAGCCTTCTGGAAAACCCAAGCTGTATTTCCAACCCTGTGATTTTTTTGTTGCTCTCAAATCATTGCTAGACAATGTCCTTCATTTTATGTGGTCCCAGGGACTTGGAAAGAGATTCCAGTGAGAAAGTTTCTCCCCTTCCTACCATTGAAAATATAAAATCTAACTATAGGGTTGAAGTAAAAATAGTAGTATAGCAAGTGCCATGAATATGGTCATTCTCTGTGAATGAATGCAACTGTGTTTTCTTTATGGCACAAGAGCAGGTGAGCAGTGTTTAGTGTGCTGTATCCATAATGGCTGCATTTATTCCTGTGTTGTGGGCTGCATTAAGTCAGGTGTTTGCAGGGAAAAGAAAGCCTTAAAAATAAAAAAGAAACTACAAATAAAAATGGTAAGTGCTGGCACAGAGCAAAAAGGAATAAAACATTTTGCTATGGTATTTTGCATCCCAGCATGAATAATTTCATAAATTGCAGCTACAGTTTTAATGAAAACTTGAAAAATTCACAAGTTCTGTCCTTGGTCTCTGTAGTACAAATTCAGAATGGTCATTTATTGTCAATGAAGCTGCTTTGACATTTACATTAAAATAAATGATTTGTAGTGGCCAACATGCTAGCAGGCCCATTAAATTTCCAACAACTTATAAAGTTCCACTGGGATCACAAATGGATTGTGGTGAAGTTTGTGTCTTTCTTTCCTTGTGGTGTCTGAGGCTTGGGATTTTTTCATTCCCTCATGCCATCAGTCACTGGGGTCATAGAGAGCAGTGGCAGGCAGCGTGTGAACGCCAGACCGCTGGTGGTTCAGCCACAACTGTGCCTCATGTGGCTCTGTGCTCCACCAGCTGTGGGAGAGGCAGCTGTCTTCAGGAACACTGGGTACTCCATGGTTCATTTGGTTTTTTCAGAAAGTCACACCCTGCTTTTCTGGGACCACTTCCCTAAGCCCCGAGTCCTTTACTATGAGCAACACAGGTGTGCAAGAATTACTTTAAGTGAGAAAATATGGGAAGTGAGAAAAGGCTCTGAGTGACAGTGTGACAGGGTTTGTCAAGTCTGAGGTTGCCAGTGGCATTCAGTCTGAAGGCTTTATCAGCATGCTAGGCTGCACCTCAGCCACCTACTCAAGGAAATCTTTTCAGCCTAGGTGGCCTAATCTGCTAGCCTCTGGATTTGCAGGTTTATTGATTACCTCGAAGTGGCATTATGCCAGAGGGGGATTATGTTGCTGAGGAGACTTCTCCAGAAATTTCCTGGAAGGTGGTGAGTGTTCTGCTTTCATCTCTCTGAGGTACAGCTCTTGGTATGTGGATGAAATAGAGGATTTGCACGGATGATCACTCAAACACACCAGCAAACATTTCAGACCTACAGTATATCTTTTTCTACCTTCTAGTATTTAAAGACAAGATTTTCACGCTCATAAGCCGTGCAATATTTATACTACATTTGAGCAAACAAAACCATAACATTTTCCACATTATCAGAAAGGCAGAGCTGGGACTAAAAGGTCTGCTCGGTGCATCTTATTGAAGCATTATGGATAAAAAACATAGAGAACAAGGCAGAAAATAGAAGCAAAACTAATTGTAATTATATCAGTCAATCTCACAGTATGTTCTTACCATGCCTCTCTATCTCCTTATATTGACTGTCAATGGTTTATTTTTGAAGATAACAACATGTTCCTTATGAAAAGATAAAAAAGAATGAACTTCTTAGGTCAGAGGGGAGGAAAAGGTGGTGTAATAGAGGATGAATAAAAAAATGTACAGAGCAAAGTATGTCATTCTCTTGTCCTCTTTAAATAATACATAATGTTGGGGTCAGTTAAATTGAAGGGTGGAAAAAGTATGAAATTACATAAACTGAAAGTATGAAACAGTACGATAAAGTTAGCCTTTGAATCTTGCTGCTGCAAGCATTGCTGTGAAAACAAGCATTGCAGATTTGAAAAGAGTCTGATGGTACCATGAAAAAAGGAAACATCCGTCATCATTGCAAAATGGGATAAAATTTCCATGACACCATTCTTCATGCTTGAGAGTGCAAATTCCTTAGGTTAAGGAACTAAGAAAGGTTAAGGTTAAGAAAACTGCCAGTGGAAGCCAGGTATCTCAAAGCATTTCAAGAGCTGTGTGTCTTGGCAGTGGTTGGTAGAGCCTGTGCAAGGTCCCAGACCAAAGCAATACTGTTCTGAGAAGGAAACTGATAGTCCTACACTTCTCATTCCCCAAAGTGCCTGATTTTATTTCTTGTCCAGTCTTAAAGGCCCTTGATATTGTGTGTGAGAGCTGGAGAAGTGATTTGGTCTGTGGTCAACTCTGCTTTCTGAGCTGCTGAGGATCTGAGCCATATCTCTATTTTCAGGTAGCAGAATCTCACCCACTTTCAGTCCCTTATTTTGTTCTGAAGTTTTAGATTCAGACTGTGTTCACCACTTTAGTCAGTCATGGCAGTTTTAACTCACTGGCTGTGATAGCATAGCATTTATTCCTTATGAATATCACATTAATGTCTGTGTTGAAATTCAGAGACTCTAGATTTTCTTTTTTTTTTTTTTTTTCTTTTTTTCTTTTTTTTCCCCCCTCCCTCTCTCTTGATGTTCTAGGACTTCCAGCTGGCCAGCTTTTCTTTAAAAAGAACTTCATTTGCCAGCATTCGGATGAGGATTGCCTTTCCAATCTGAAGGTACTGGGATGTTGAGGAAGAAAGAAAAGGTGTTGAAGAGCGTAATGTGCAATTTTTAAGTGCTCTGTGCACATTCCACATTTGCCTATTTCATCTCTCTCTCCTCCCCCCCCCCTCCCCACTGCAGACTCACATCTGTCCGCCCTCTGGCTCACCTCACCCACAACCTCCCTTCCAGGAGGAGAACGGTGATTTCATTTGGAGCACACCAGTCAGTGTGCTGCACAGGCACTACACACAGGGCTTCACTCCCTAAAGCTTATATAGCTGCAGGGCCTAAAAGTCCAACTTTATTTTTTCCTTGTTATTCAAGGCTTACTGTGTCAGGTAAATCCCTGGCAGTAGGCACTTTGATAATGAAGAATAAATACATGCAATTAAAATAAAACCTGACTATATGTAATATAATATTTAATAACCTATCCATATCTGTGCAGGGAGTCAGCCCCATGGTGGGCATGTGTGGCATGGTGGGCATCCTGTGTCTGATGTCCACGCTGTCTCTTCCCTCAAGATCTTGCTTTGTTGAGGTATGTATGATACTATGCAGGCAGGAGGTGGCTTGTGTTTGCTGTATTACCTTTGTGAAATTATTTTTTCCTTCTATTTCCCAATACAAAACATGGAAGTCTGTTAATTTGTTTCACAGATTCATGAAGAAGATACCATAGTTACCTCCCTCTTCTCATCAGTGACAGACCCGTAGCTTCCTCAGAACTGGAGGTAAATGGTCATATATCAAAGTACTATAGTGTGAGTTTGTTTTTTTCTTTTCCATGGTAGCCAGAAAATGGGCTTACTTTTCTGATCTTTCAGATTTAGCATCTAAGCTCAGAAGCACTAAGATATCTAGGGTCAAAGTTATCATTATGGATGCTACTTATCTGTGCCAAATCCATTTTTTTTAAGCTTGTTGTCTTCATAGGGATGTATCTTCTCCTGCTTGCTTTTGATTATTACATTTTATAGACCATTTCTCACCATGCTAAAAATGGAGTCTGTAGCCTGTTTTTCACATGACGCATGGTGATTACTTCTGAACCCAAATTTTTTTGCAACATGAAAGTTTAGTACAGGCTCTTTACTGAATTAAATCTACATATTAAATCTACATCATGTTCCTAAGATGTAGTTGATATAATGCATTTCTAAACGGAATTGAATACATTCTTATAGTCAGAGCTTTCTAGTCTGAGAAGTACTCTTTCATTCTGACTTTACTCTAAAAGTCAGAGATTGAGACAGAGAGATGCCTAAATCTAATTGTGATGGTCTTCACATTTTTTGTTGTTGTTGTCTCATGGCAGTAGAATCAAAATTACTTGGGAACAAAAAACAAGCATGATGGAATCCTCTATTCACAGAGCAACTTCTTCCAGACATCTGATTCGTGTTCTTAATTTTATTTTACTTTTTCTTTTTTACTTTTCTCTTTTTAATAGGTGGATG
The DNA here is from genome assembly GCF_022539315.1 of Serinus canaria. Taxonomy (NCBI): domain Eukaryota; kingdom Metazoa; phylum Chordata; class Aves; order Passeriformes; family Fringillidae; genus Serinus; species Serinus canaria. Next base: position 25,386,445 of record NC_066343.1, on the reverse strand, counting down.
ACTCTGATCAAATGTTTCTGGATGTGCAGCCTTTGGGGTGACTGTCATTTCAGTGGGCAAACCCTTGAGTCTTTGTGTGGTGCATTGTAGAACCAGCTGACACTGTTCAGAGTTGCTGTCCTGAAAGCAGATCTCCTGGGAGCCCTGCTGAAGTGCAGGCCAGATTTCATCAGGTGTATGAAGTGGACATACGTAGGATGTTCACCTTTCCTGAAAGACAGGTCACTAACAACACGCAGAAATATGTTCCTGAAATGGGAAGTGGGAGCTCTGTGGCCCCTGTCCTGATTAGCCCATACTGAACATGAATATTTGATATTTAAGGGACAGAGACAGAGAGATTGCATCCCCAAACTTCTGTTTTTCTCTATTACCTAACCAATATGAAATTCAGTGCATTATCAGGATCTGAGGAGTCAGCAGGAAATTTTTGGATTCTCTGAAATTTTGGTCCAGTGCCACCTATTTCCATGTGATTATGCCAAATTTAAGAGAAGACAATCTCTCCCTTCCCTCCTTGGCCCACACCAAAGCAGCTCGAAATCCCTGAAAATCTAGCCTCTTAGTCTTAAAACTGCATGCTGGCTCTTTAATGTGGCATGTTTGTCTGAAAGCTACTTTTCTGTCTGTGTGATATGGTGAAGTATGAGGAGCAGGAGTGATTAAAACCGGCTGAAGAAGTTTTGCTGAGTTCTTTTCATTTAGTGTTCTTTCAATAAAGAATGAGAAAACAGTGAAATTGATAAGACAGCATAAGAATATTCTTCTACGTATGGAAATTACTGCAGCAGAATGGAATTTCAACAGTGTTAGGAAACCAGCTCTTAAGCCAGTGTGCAGAATTCCCTCCAACAACCTTTTATTAAATTAGCCTGTTGAATTCTGTTAGGTTTTTTTATCCTTTGGTAATGCCATAGGGTTTTCTGATTAAGGGATGGAACTGGTTTTGTTTTTTTCCACTCTCAATAGAGATGAGGTAAACAAAAGCCGAAGCAATGCGATGCTTGCTTTCCCTGTAGTGTTTTTCAGGCAAATTCTATTGATAGAAGGGCCTGATCATTAACACCCTGCTGTGGTTCAAAACTCTCTGGAACAAATCTTTTAGAAAGAAAAACAAGTCTGATCAAAGCATTTTGAAGGAAATATTTTAAGGGAGAGTGATTACTTGAATGCCTCCCTGATCTTTTGACAGATGATGTTTTCTTCCTCTCTGTTGGTCCTGCAAGGACTTGGCTTTCCTAGCTGGCAATGAGGATCTTGTTCCTGGAGTGTGCATTTGTGGAAAGGAGCTGTCTACTGTATTTGAGCTACAATCATCCTGATCCTTTTTATTCCCAAACTATAAATGAAATTCTGTGAACCATTTAATGCCTTCATTGTCTTCAAAAGTGGTCTTTTACTAGTGCCCTGCATGTGTCCCACTGCATGCTGCCTGTAATAGTAGGCATTCAGCCACATCCTTAAAACACAAGAAGGTCAAGGGATGCCAATTTGACATTTAACAGTGCACATTTCTTGCAAGTGACATTTTATGGGAGGAGGTCTGATAAAGACAGCAGTATAGCAAGAATCAGGAAGTGAACATACAGTTGTAATTTAAAAAATTAGTACACTTCTATTTTGTGGTAGTTTTTGTCAGTAATGTATTCTTCAGTACTAGTTTGTTTCTGGCAGTGATGCATATAAAGGGAAAAGGAATCTAAAAATGCTTCATCTTTTATTGGAAACCACAACAGTTCTGAAATTTAGGATTAGTTTCATTTGGCAAGAAAAAATTTTATCAACCATTTTAAGTCCCTGTGTAAAAGTAATTTGATAAATAAAAGGGATAGTTGTCAGGGAGCAATGTTATCTTTACTTTTAAGCAGTAACCTACAGGTCTTTGGAGCATATTTATGTTTTCAAGATGGAATCTAATGCAGCATACTAGAGACTGCAAATGTATCATTTCAGTCCCAAATCTGGTTTGTTGATTGTTGAAATGATTTAAAGTCTCCTAGTGGCTGTGCTCATTTCCTTTTCTCATTTACCTATTCTAAATTATAAGTGAAAGACATCCACAAATAAATGATCATTCATATCTCATTTTCAGGCCAAGATGACCTGCCTCAAGAGAGGGGAAAAAAGGCTTTGTTAAATTCGGGCTTAAGCAGGCTGATTGCCTCTACTTTTAAGCACCTCACTGCAGAGGGTTGATTTGCTGAATTGTCTTTAAAGCATGGCATTCGTCAAACCACATCATCCTAGCAGGCAGAGCACCTACACTCGAGGCATCCACAGAGATGGTGATGGGTTACAGGGGTAAAGATCTCGGCTGGTTTGTTGTCAAAGGGGAAGGCATCTCCCCTATCCCTTTAAAAGGACCTTACTACTCTTGTAAAATTCAACCACAGGCAAAAACACCAGGAAGATGCCAATTAAAAACACTGGATCCAATTTATTCAACAGGGACATGTTTTCAGGAAGGATTAGGAGGGGAAAAGTGGAGAGGAAATGAGAAACACACTTGTCAAGGTCAGATGTAAAGCAGAAGGGCATTTCTTGTTTCATATCAGAACATGGGGGGGAAGGGCAGGTCTCAGAAAATTATATCTAATCATGCTCATGGCTGCCCAATCAGGAAGGGAAAGTAACTGTCAGGCAAATCTTCCTCATTAAAGAGTCAGCATGACATCCACAGATGGTAGATTATTTAAGGATTTTTTGTTTGCTTTAAGGTTGGGGCAGGGGTTATTTCTTTTGAAAGTTGGCAGCTCTGGGCATCTTTCAGGAGGCAACAGGAAATGTAGCCTGACTAGTCAATAAAACACACCATTGTCACACCACTGGGTTTGTGTGCTTTCCCTCTGAAGAGTTATCTTAAATCATGTATGTTTCATCACTGAAATGAAGTGTGATGGAAATTGCCTTCTTCTTTCAGGGTTCCCACTAGCACCACCACTACTGCCACCACCACCATACTAACAGTTAATCCTGTAGATGCCCCAAAAACACAACCCCATGTCTAATCCCTTTATAATTTTAATTAAATTCTTAGAGGGAAAAGGGAGAGCTGTATCTAGGAGGAAAGGGAGAGCTGCATCAGCTTCAAAAAGCTGGTTGTTGTAGAGGGAGGTGAGCAAAAAAGGCATCAGTGATATATTACATTTACCTTCAAGGCTGCAGAGATACAGAAACTTCAGTATTTAGTGGAGAGCTTTAGAAGCTGGGAAAGAAGACAAGGAGTTCCTCTTTTCAAGGAAAATATAGAAAACAAGAAGGTAAACAAATGTAACCTACTGACTACAAGCTGGTCAGGGAGAAACTTCTGTGCAGAATTGCAAGTGCAGGACTTGGGGCTGATGGTGCTGATGGAGTTTTGGGGACTGGAGATCTCTGGAAAGACAGGCAGGAGCTGCTTACAGTTGTATCTGAGATTCCATCTGCCCAACTTAAATCCCTGTGAAGTGAGCATGGGCAGTGGCTAACAAGGTCTGTTGGCTGGGGCTGGCCTGGTAGGGCCCAAGAATAGCTTCACCCATCTCTCTGAGAGTTCAGAGATTCCTGAACTTTTCACAGGTTTTTCAGAATGGAGTGAACTCCATGGATGGTGAGATGAAAGGGATTTTGTTGTGGGAACTGATATTAGTGTATGATTAGCTAACTGATGCTAGCAAGAAAAAAAGAAAATTAATTTGTAAGGGTTTTTGCACTGAATAGTGTATCCTGTTCTTACTAGCCAGTATATGCAGATGAGCTGGGAAATGTATAAATTTTATACTATTAAGCAAAAGCTGTACTTATGTGCATGGTGAGGTGGGAGAAAACATTAGAAGTATTAAAAATTTAATAACCCATTATTCAATGTAGTGGAAAACAAACAAAAAAAAAAGAATGTGGGAAAGTATATTTACATAATAAATGAAGGAAAACCCATTTAATGGGCATCTCAGGTAGGAGGGAGACAGTAAACAGAGTTCTTTTTTTTAAATTAGGAGTTGGTAAACCTTGGTTACCTCATTTATCTGTTATGTTTTTTGTAGTTTGGCCAGCCCAAGCAGGTTTCAGGCCCCACACAAATCTAAAAGTGGCCTCAAATCTCAAAGCTTATAACTACAGTAGTTCATCCTGAGTGGGTTCGTCCTGAACCACCAAATTGCAGATGGGTTGTGTTTTCCAGCTTGAGCTTGTGAAACAGAAGGCACACATACATACACACTTTGCTTTCATGCATAAAAGGGAGGACTGTCCACTTTTTCAGGTTTTGAGGGAGCAGACTAGGCTTTAATAACAAATCTGACTGAAGACTGGGTTTTTCCACACACATTTTTCTGTGACAAAAAAAGGCATTGGAGGAATTTATCACTGATGCCCTTGTTTATGTCTGGTATTATATACTTGTATAGCATTTAGTTTACTTTTATGGAAATAATTCATTTGCAGCTGCTTTCTCATTGGAGAAAACAAATAGTGATTTAGAGATTAGTAACACAGAAACTTAGTTCTATTGTTTGTCAACGTTTTACCTTTCCTTCTCCTGCCCAAATCCCCAACTGTGGAATCTATTTAAAATACTCTATGTGTTAAGGACAGAGTATAAAACTTATGTGCCACCCAAACAACTGTTCAATCCAAGTGATGTCAAACAAGCCCATCTAGTCAGATTTTGAGAACCATTTATTTTTCTTTAGTTTTATGAGAGGTCTAAAAGGTCTATAAGGATTCAAAAATTGTGTTTTCAAAAGCAAAAGTTAGAGACAATAGTTTTTAACAATTCTTTTATGAAATTTACCTAATTATTTTTTAAATGCTAACTAAAAAAGCCCTCCATTTTCAGTTAAAGATGCAGTTGTCCTTAACTAAATCTTGTTGAATACGGTGTATATAAAAGACACATGGTACAGTTTAAGTAATAAAACTTAACAAATAGGAAAATTGAGGAAAGATTGAAATGGTGGCTTGCCTCAGAATTTCTATTAAGATCACTTGGTGCAGTTCTTCTCCAATGTGTAGGTAAAGAAAGGGAGTAAAAATAATTTCCTTGAGCGCTAGTTAGTTAATTTGGTATAGAAACCAAAGTACAATTTAAACAATGAAAAATCTATTGGTCTGTGACTTGGCTTCTTACTTTCAGTTTGAGAGGAAAAATCTCTGAAAACCAAGCTGACACTGTTTTATGATTTGATCTTTAACAGCCAGGCCTCCATATGGAAAAGCTTTAGAACTTGTCTGGAAAATTTAACCCTTTTTTAAGACCTTTAAAAATGTACTAGAAAACTTGCCCTGGTCAATAACTTCTCACAGAAAATTTTAAAAATAAATAAGAAGGGCTGTTGCTAAACTCTAATACTTGGACCAACTATTACTGTAAATAGAAAAGCTACATTAAAATTAACATAACAGCTGCGTTAAAATTAATGGATATTTGCACCGTGTAATAATACAACCTGAAAATATTTGCAAATGGCTAATTTCTAGGGAATTCCACTAGTTTCATCCCTGTCAAATGCTAGTAAGTTTGTCCCAGATGCTGGCTTGCTTGTTTCCCATTGTGGTTATGTATCTACAAGCCACTCAGTCTTTTTTATCTATGCTTCCAAAGGAAATAAGACTTTTGCCATTGCATTGTCTACCTCCTTTGGAAAGCAGATGAAGGGGAAAGGCAGAAGAGCATTGCTTGAGCCTGGGGTCTGCTGCCAGTCGTGCTTTGTGGGAAGGTGTGTGTGTGCAGCTCAGAGGAGTGCTGGCCCCTGAGCACCAGGAATGTAAACACTGGCAAACCAGGGTCCTTGCACCCTCTTTTTTTTTTTTTTTTTTCTTTTCATGTGTGTGTGTCTGTTTCTATCGTTTTTTACCTTGAGAATAACTAAGCTTTTCTGATAAGTTCTGAGCATGATTTGCTCCTGTTGACATTCCACATGGCGATCATACCTTCGTACTATTTAATTTGAAAACCAAGGCAGAACTAAACTAAACTAAAATTATTCAAATACGTTTGATTTCCTGTTGTTTAACCTACAGGCCACAGATTTTTTTAAATTGGGTACACCATAAAACAATTGGGAAAAATTTGGAACCAGAGGACACCTTTAGCCATCTTTCAGATCAGGATGAAATCCATGCCTGGATGGCCCAAGAGCTTTCCCAGCTTTTGTTATTTTACACTGATTTGTTTTGAATGCTCTATTTGCATAAATGCTTTTCAAGCCATTATAAAATTCTCCATTTTCACTCTACTCCACTCACACCTAAAACTGTTACAATCAAGCCAAGTCTATATGTCCAAAGAAAACACGTTTTTCAGATGGAATATGGCAGTGATCCACTTTAGAACACATGCTTCAGCTTTCACACGCAAGGAGTCCCACTGAGTTTCAGGCTTTTTCAAAATAAAGTGTCTTGTAATCTCTTTGCACAATTAGGGACAAGATGAAGAGGGATCCATGAGCTCAGAGATGCTGTGGGTCTTATGCTCAGTTGCTGTCAATTTGCAAATGTTAAAATACCAGCTACTTCTCATGTCTGGTATTAGCAATGCGAAAATTGTTAACATCATTCCAAATTATTTTAAAAACAGAGCATTCAACACTGCACTTGGGAAAAGTTATAACTGCAGAGACTTATTGTGACTGAAAGAACACAGGGAAAGAGGACAGCCTGGAGTGAGTGAAACTAGGAGGACTGAGTGGAAAAGGATAAAAGCAAAAGAGTGATTTTGTTTTTAAAAGTAAATTCTAAAAAAATAAGTAAGTAAAAGGAAAGGTGGGCGGAAAGTTTGTTGGTCTTGTGAAACTGATTTCTGGGAACTTAGATCAGAGCCAATTCAGGCAGGAATATAATGCTTTATTTACTTTTACATGCAAATATTACTTACACCTGACCTCTTACAAATCATGAAAGATGTACTTAGCACCAAAATTCATTTGCACAGTGACTGGCAGCAGAACTACTGGGGTTTTTTTCCTCAGATATTTGTTAGTTTAAAAAACAAAACCAAACCAAACCAAAACAAAACAAACAAAAAAACCCCAAAAAACAACAACAACAAAAAATACAGATTTTGGGAGAGCTGCAATACAATTTCTCACATACTTGAATATTAACCAAGTCCAGTCGTACTCATGATTTGGAGAATGGTTGATGCATAATGCAGAAAATGACATCATTTTTATAATAAATAGTGGTCAATGTTTTTTAATGTCTCCCTTGCTGTATGTCTGCAATGGAATTCTATCTTCAGCTTCAGTATTTCTTTCAGTATTTTTCTCTCCTACAGAGTGAAGAGTCCTCAGATGAGCACTTTCTGCACCCTTTTTCTCACAGATATGACAGTAAAAAGTCATGTGGGGCCCTGGAACAGCTTTTTTTACTCTTTCTTGAAAAAAAACACTTATTTTCTATTGGATCTCTTTTTTAACTTTTGAGGGCAGACTACAGGCTATTTTTTTATCTCCACAGTTGTGATGTCTGGGCTTTGTGGATAATTTGTACTGGTTGCTTAAAAAGTAATCCCAAAATCAAAATAGCTTTTTTGAATGACTGTACAGAATGTTTCACACTGTCTATTTCAGACAAAGATGTACTTACCTGTTGCTAAACTTCAGCTTTTCTGCTGTTCTTGGTATCAATTTACCAATCCAAATGGGTTAGCTCATGATTTTTTAGTCAGTCTTATGTTTCTTAAAGGTTGGTTCAAAACCTAACAGAAATTTTTCCATGCTTATAAGATTTTCTCTATCTTTTTGTGGACTTCAAAATATGCCTTATTCTGAAAATGCAGGGTCACTTTCATGCTTATTGCTTATCCAAAGTCCTTCTTGACTATGTTGAGTAGACACTTTGGCTAAAGAGAGAATCCACAGAAAATACCCCATTTCACAGAGGAGTGGGAGGACTCCCAGGATGAAGATATAAAACAACTGACAACCTACATTTTCAGTTCTTTAAGGAGTGTTTTTACTTAAACTTTGCAGAAAAAAAGTTCCAAACCTATCACTAGTTAGGTATGCACAGGAGTAAGTACTGAGTTTTTCTAAGAAAAAAAAAATGCTTGCACACAGTTGAAGTTTAAGGCAAATTTGGAGATATTCTTCAGTGTTCTTCAGCAATACCAATTTTGCATGAAACATCTACCAGTCACAACAGAGGAGACATGGAGTAGAAAGGGGAAAACAGAGACCTTGGGATCACCTAGAGCATATTATCAGCTCAGCTGGGGCTCCTCATCAGTTAATGTTTGTGATTATTTGTCAGTAAAATACATACTGGGGTTTCACTTCTTTTGCAACTTGATGACTTCACAGTTTTTCCAAAACATGGGAAAACTGAAGTGTTTTTGCCCAGCAGAGCAAAAAGCATTACAGAGAGCCCTCACTGGTGTAACACCCACCAAAAAACAAGAAACACAGATAAACGTTAAGAATTATTTTAACTGAAGTGAGTACTGCCGTAGCCATCCTCACACACACACCTCCTTTCATCAAGCCTTCTCCTAAATTCTGATGAACTAATTAAAAGATTTGAGACTTTTCATGTTTATTGGGTCAAAGCCAATCTTATGTGCAAGAAAATGTAAGAGAATGAGGAGTTGTTTATGTGGCCAATCCCTAGAAATAGTTGGATCTTCTGTGATGAGCTCTCACAGTTTCAGTGGGATATACTGTACAGTGGGATACAGGTCAGAAAAGTGTTGCAGCCTATTCCATTAAAATCTAGACTGTCAAGGGAATGATTTCCATGGCACATGATTATATCAGCACAGCTATTTCAACAGAGAGTAGGACACCACTCACCTTAGCAGTGCATACCTGCAGGCATTCAGATGGAAAATGTTCAGTGCTGCACCTTTTGGACCCATTAAAAGAGAAGGATCCCATTAAGAAGAAGTGATTATTAGATTTCTGCTTCCCTGGGCTTCATGATGCCAGAGGAGCAGAATAAGCCATGAGCCAAACATTTCCAGGGCTTTCATATTAAGGAAATCATTTTTGATCTGAAGGAGACTTGATTCTCTTTTGTTTTGCTTGGATTTTTCACTTGGGTTTGGTTTGCTTTGCTTTGCTTTGCTTTGGTCTTTTTGCTTGTGATGCCTGTTTTGTGGCAGATTACACCTCCTGACGCTCCCCAGCTCTAAACTCTGGAAAACATGTGGCATTGTAGGAGCTTTCAAAAGTATTGATTTTTAGGAAAATGTTAAAACAGAGAGAAAAAGAAATTAACCATCCCTCCTAAAAGAGTAACTTTCTTAAAAAGATTCTTATGTGTGTGTTTGTCAGGAGAGGGAAGCAGAGGTAACTGAAAACAATGTTTCTTCAAACAACAAGTGATGCAAAACAGCTGCCCAAAACTCCAGATGTTTAGTCCTTCCCTCACCAGCTTCAATGAAACATGACATGTAAACAATACAGTACTCTCTACAGAAATAAAATACAGGGAAAGTCCGAGTGTGTGGCTGAAGAGCTTTGTCAAGGTGTGAGAGGGATGGATGGGAACAACTTCCCCTAAGTTTCCTTTCCCCCTTTTCCCTCTCTCTTCATTTCTGCCAATTTCTGTTTCATAACATGATGAGTTACAGAAGTTTGTGAACCAGCAGTGTGACCTTACCTCATACCCCTGTGAGAAGGCTGAATGCAAAAGCTGTATGCCTAATTCCCCATGTACAGTGTGGGTCATAACCTGTTATTGTTGTTTGGTTGTAGTGGTGCCAGAACAGACATTTTTCTTGTCTGGATTCCAATATGATATCTCACAGCTTGTTTTTTTGTTTTTTTGGGGTTTTTTTTATTACTTGGCTAGTCAATCTTCTCAGCTTTAAATTTCCCCAGTACTGCTGGTTGCTCCGTTGGCTACTAGACTGCTGAAATCTGCTGCAATCATTCCTCTCATGATGACGTGGGAGAATACAAGGCTGTGGCTGGGGAATTTGGGGAATTACTGTGTGAATAGTAGAGGGAAAGAATTACATACGCTTTATGCAAAGCAGACCATTGGCTCAGGCAGTGTTGCTATTTTTCCAGAACTTTCCCCTTGCTGTCCTTTCACAGTCCTGGAAAAAATATTTTAAAAAGGGAAAAGACAGAGTTTTCCAGGATTCTTGCCTGATGAGATCGCCCTGATCCTAGATGGAAAAGTGGGAGTGTGAGAGAGCAAATCCATGTGTAGACAGATCAGAAGAGAGGCCTTGACCCTGCTTTGTTGCTGGGGTAAACTTAATGCCTATTCTGGCCTTTCTTACAGTCTGTGTTTGTTTCTGTAGAGAATCTGAGGCAGAGTAAGTGGTAGTATGTTTTAAGATATGATTGCATATCTTTAAATCACTTCATGTGATATTCAATGCACGTTGCTAGGAAAGATGTGGTGAAAGAATGTGCTAATAGTCTCTCCTGATATTTAGCTATCCCTGGTTTTGTGCTATGCATTAGGACCAGTAGGTGTTTGTGTATGATGTCAAAAACTTGAAGAAAATGAGGAAACAATGAGTCCTTTTAAAAAAAGCTGTTATTAATTTTATTTTTTAGATGAGCAGAGTGTAAGAAAAGTGCAATGACTAAGTTTGATCAAGTTGTACCAGTTGTGCATATCTCCGTACTGAAGATGTCAGCTGCACCCTAATTGTAGGTAGGGCATGAAATACAGGAGATTTTCTGTTTCATGCCTCTTCTAAAAGAGGAAAGTGAAATCATGTCTCAAAATACATTTCAATTTAATTTTGAAAAATGTTCTTTCCTTTTTGGGTTAGCAGTTGAAGTTTCCAGTAGTTGATGACAGATCAATTTGTTTCTTTATATCTCATCTACTTCCCACCAATATTAAAAATGCCTTACCTGTGGACAAAACACTGAACAGTAAGACAGATATACCACAGGGATTAGGTGTTGAGGCTGTTTATTTTTACAGTAATTGTGATTGCTTCAGCCATTTCTTTCACACCCTAAAGTAGTTCTAAGTCAGTCTGGAAGTCCAGCAGAACCTGCATGCAGTACCAGTTGCATCAGCTCTCAGGTATCAGAGAACAGCAGGCCTAAATGAAAGTGGCTGTTCTCAACACCCTTGGGAAGCTTCAAGGGAGATAGGATCTGGGGTTTGTCAGTGCCGAGTGGGGAATTGTACTATGGGGCTTCCCAAAGGGGTTTGGTGAAGGAAGAAGAAAAGAGATTGTGGGGAAATTGCTTATCTCCCCTCAGAGCAGCATCACGTGGGCAGATAACACATTTGCACAGTAGCCCACCTGTGCACTCGAGACTAAGAGACAAGTGCCACATTCTCAAGCCAAAACAAAAAGATTCAGCCCATATGGTTATTTTATTGCAAAATGAATACCTAATATAACAGCTTAGGACTGCCTTCCTGCATATTTTCTCTCTCAATTTGAACACAGAGATCTCAGTTCAGAAAACATAATCTAAGAGGTTTTATCAGAGCCTAAAAATGACATCATTTATGGATAAGAAATCTTTAAATTAACGTGATAGATACAGATTTGAAGATTATGGCCTTAATTTCTGGTAAATCTTGGGGGGGGGGGGGGGGGAAAGGAGGCCAAAAGTATCAAATCCAATTACTTTACATATTATTTTTGAGCTACTTCAGGCAAGATCTGAAAGGCATTGTACAGACAAGAAGCTCCTCTCCAGGAAAGTTAAAGGTCTAGATGAAAAAGTCATACAGTCTGGTGTAGGAGACAAGTGGGGAAGGACTTTTTTTTAGAATAAAATAATCAGTAGTAAAGTTCATAAGAGAAAAACAGGTGTCCTAACTGCCTTAGGTAGAAGATAACATTAACTCGCCTGCTCCAAGGTCAAAACTCCATAGTTTTGTCTTGTCTTTGTGCATTGTTGGAAAAGTCTAGGAAAGGATGTTGATCATTTGGGAACAGTCTGGAGGAGGCTGATGAGAACAAACTGGAAAATGTAGCTGGTGAACGAGAGCTACACAAACAAGGGTTATTTAGTCTGCAAGATAGTAGAGGGGGAAGAAAGTAATACTCTAATCTGTGAAAGCTTTCTGCGTAGACAAGGGGGATTATTTGCAGTCCCTTCTACTATAGATGTTTAGAAAAAGTAGGAGGAAATAATACTCAGGTTCAGCATGAGAAAGATCATTACAATTATATAGGTGGAGAGTGGACCTAGGGACTGACTGGACTAGGAGTCACACTGTCTCTATCCACTCCCTGGAAATATTTAAAAATTCCTTAGGTTTTCAAGAATGACTGGAATTATGTGTGAGGCAGCTGTACACACAAGATGAGTCCTTAAGGTCTGTTCTAAGTCATCATCTGTGTACTGAAACCCTGGAAGTAGTTTTGTCTGTTGCCTTTAAAATAGGCTCTAGAGTAATGCCGTGGCAGACTGTAGTTGTGCATCTGTGCTTATGTAATAATACCCATGTATGACTAGGAGATGGGAAAGGTTGTTCAGACAACCAAGGAGCTGATCTCACCATCTTCCCCTGTTGCCTGTGGCTGTCACTTGGTGTCACACCCCAGGAAGAGGGTTAGAGTGCAGCATGGTTCTTAGGAGCACAGGTAGGGGATACCGCAGCTAACCTCCCTATTTCATGACCCAGAGAGAGGACAGCCAGCAGGACACTGCCACCAGGCCTGGGACTACCATGAAGCAGCATGAAATTTCTTTTCAGTAGGTGAAACTTTGGTGCTTGATGCCAGTGTATTTTCCCTGTTGGATAATTTTTTTTCCTTCACATTCAGGATGTCAGTGGTCAGTGCATCCTCCCATCTCCCTTTCAGCACTTCTGTGTTTTAACTCCCTGCAAATTCATTCTGTATCTTTTGCTTCACCTCTCCTTGTGTGTATGTCTTTAAGTGTCATAAAAAGTTAAGCACAAGTTCAGGCCTGCTGTTTCAGTTGTCTGTGATGGTGCCCATTCATAACTACCTGGATTATGTCTTTTGATCCCTGACCACCCCATTTAATGCAGACAGGCTTTCTGTTCTGCCTGAGCAATAGGAAAAAATGCAAGGGGTTTTTCCAGGAGAGACAATCAGAGGAACTTGATCATCCTTCTAGTCAGTAGTCCTTATTTCCTCATTTCTGTGACTATGTGACTGCTTTTAATTCCTTAGCTGAATAGATACAGCTTCATCTAAAGTTCCATGCCTTCTTTCACCAAGGGTCAGGGGCCTGGGAGAAATCAAAGGCTAAGAGCAGGAATATTTTTAAAGCTTCACACATATTAGAGACAGCTGGTGAAGTAAGGGAGGCAAACAGGGGAAAATATTGTTTATTGATGGCTTCTATCCCACTACTGAAAATAAATATAGTTAATTCTTCTGCTATGGAACACACTCATTATAACAGATTAATTACTCCTTGTGAACAAATACTTTGCCTTGCTTCCCTCACTTCAGAGAAGTTGCAGTGATTTATGTTTGTAAGAGGTTCGCCCCACAAATTATAATGATGGGGTAACACTATCTCATTGTACTCCTTGCATTCACAGAGCATGATTGCAGCCAGATGTCCAGAAACAGAAGATATAATGATGAAAAAGGCATTTCAGTGTGTAGATGAACCGAATTCACAGTGAGAATTATACTAAATAAGGAGAATGCTGCTGCAGGTGTGTAGAACAAAGAATAAATGTAGGTTTGTGCTCTGTGCTGTGTGAACTAATGCTTGTGAAATATTAAAGTGTTAGGGAGAGATTTGCCTCCTTTGATTCATTAATTTCCCTTTAAGGTGCTTCATTTCCCCTACCAATCATCCATCAGTTATTTTTTTCCCACAACACCCCTTGAAATGTGGAAGTGCTTCAGATCCAAGTCTGGCTCTTGCCCTCCCTTCTACTCTGTCTGTGACCTTAGGACTTCAAAACTGTTTTTTTTGCCTGAGCCAGGAAGAAGGGGGCAGCTGGCTAGGACCTTGCACTCATCACTGTTTGTCCACCTATAGTATGTTTGCTTTCCTTTTCCAGCTGCAGTTTTATCTTTCACCTTTCAGTCACTCATTATTTGGCATATATCATGGGCTCAGTTCTCCAGTTATTTAGCATGTGTACAGCAATGTTTGTTTCAGAGGGGTTTATGGTTTTAACAGAGAAGAGACCTTGATTAGGTGCTGGTGCTTGCAAATACACATTCTACCAACCTAAGTGTGAGTGAGTTGTTGCAGGTCAGTAGAAATATAAGAAGTTGGCTGATGTCGAGTTAAAATTGCTTAAAAAGAAAGAGGAAAAAGTCCCCCAAAGAATCCTATTGAACATATCTGTCAGCATGTTTGCTGGAAGGAAGAAGGGAGGGCTGGACAGCTGCAATCCTCTGCCTTTGTATTTTAATCAGGCTGTGTAGTTATTTTATCACCATTCTCACTGTATACTTTTTTCCCCCCTCATCTTCCTGAAGCTACATGTAGATTCCCAACTGTCAAGACAATTAGGCTAGATAAAATCTAGGTGTGGTACATGGATAATGTAAAGGTTCTGTAAAATAAAAAGGAAGATCCCGCTGTGTGTTGGATTACTTTAGATTTTCTTTCTTTGGTACTCTGGTTCAGAGGTAGATATGGCAAGTGAATAGGAGATGCCATTCATCAGTCTCTACCTGCAGATACATAGCTGTAGTTCTGACAATTTTGAAGAATTTCTTCACCAAATGGAACATGGAATGGTAGCTCAAGATATCTGGAAGTGGACTGTGGTTTCAAAAAAGTCTCCATCATGTACTGTTGTTTTCAGACACAAGCACTTACATTCTCATAGAAGTTCATCCTGCAAGTTGCAATGCACTCTGACCCTGGTCCAGTAAAGCACTTAAACATATGCTAAAGTCAGATATGTTGATCTTGCTGTGTTTTCTTGCATGCCTAGTATGAAGCACATGCTTAATAGCTTTGCTGGATTGGGCTCGGGGTGCTTTGCAACTCGCACAATGGGATCCATCACTCACACAGATAATCAAGGGTTTGAAAGACTTCATAAATTAGCAGCTGGTGATTCACTATAACAGCTAATAGCTATTGTTCCTCATGAAAGCAATCTGTTTTTTAACAGAACTCTTTCTAAGGTCACTTCTTTTGTCTGTATCTTGTCAAGGTGTTCATTGTTAACCTCTGTCTGAAAAAGACAGTCAGTCATTGGCATAACAGGGCCATGAAACAGACATCTGTATGCACAACAAACAGCACATTTTTACTATGGACTGTGGAGGCTGACCTGTCTTTAATCTGCTTTTGGAATTTCCCCTGATCTCCTTTGTGGTTTGCAATTCAATATTCAGGTGCTATCCCCAGACATGTAGAAGTTCTTAATGAAAAGGTAGGAAGGACCTGCAGGGTGCCTGCATAGTCT
Organism: Serinus canaria; assembly: GCF_022539315.1. NCBI lineage: Eukaryota > Metazoa > Chordata > Aves > Passeriformes > Fringillidae > Serinus > Serinus canaria. The sequence continues at coordinate 25,371,160 of NC_066343.1, read as the reverse complement.
AATGGAGCTGTGTTCCCCAGTGTGCCACTCTCCTGCCTTTGCCCACAAGCATGCCCACATCCATATTTAGTCATCTCATTTTGTGAGATGCTCTTTTCTTAGCAAGGGAAAGGGGATGTGGGATCAACACATCTGAAAACACTGGGCTGCTGGCACAACTTATGTGACAGAATCTGCTGCTTGCTCTGTTTGATTGCTCTGTTCCCTTGTATTGCTAAATGAAGAAAGAAATGTGTTAGAAATTTCTGGCAAGTCTTAGGGTAAAGTGAGAGTAACCTTTATTTAGTAATTATAAACTAAAGCCCTGGCTTTAGCTTTTTGCTAAACTATCCCTTTTCCACATAACCTAGTTTACTTGAATATGCCTTTCATGATAAGATATGACTTGGGACTATTGTTTTCTGTGACTGAGCTGTGTTACTGTCACACCAAACCTGCTTACTGCTCTGACTATTCATTGCCTGGACTCTTCTAGGGTTTTTTCCTTACCATCCACAAAATCCTTGTCTGAGCCACCAAAACTGACTTTGACTAGACATGAATTATTTCAACAGAAATTCTGGATGGCCATGGTGGCTAGAACATGTATGTATTCAACTATTCATTCCACATTTTAGTTATATTAATATTATATATATATATATATATATATATATATATATAACCTCATAGAGAACAAATACAAGTCATTCTGGATCAGCAAGCCTAGAAGTGGGAAACTGTATTACCAAGCTTTTATTCCTGCCATTAAAATGCCTATCGAAAAATGAAATTTGCATACTTTTTAGTTCTGCATTTGTAACTGTGTAAGAATCCATTGTTTCATCTTTTTAATATTTTTCCACCTCATTAGCCATTACTAGAAAGACTCTCTATCAGCTCTGTGTACTTTGTCTTAAATTTACAGTGGGCACAGACAGTGTTTTCTGAGAGACACTGCAGAAGTTCCTTCAGATGTGCTAGAAATTTCCTCTTCATTCAAATGTTCTCTAGCATCAGATTACAGAGAGGACACACTCCCAGCTGAAGGCCAGCTGTAGGCTTCCTGACCAGGTCTGGAGATCTGCCCTGCATTTTAGACCTGTCGGTCAGACTTGTTGCATAACTCAGAAGTTTGTCTAGCCGCACTGCAGTGTTTGAGCTTGCTCACCTTCCACAGAAGCCTTTAGCCTTGGCTGAAGCTTTGAGAGAGAAGCAGGTTGCCATTTGGTGACCAGATAACCTGTCTTGTTCACTGACAAGACTTTGCCTCTTTGTTGTGATGGAAGCTGGCTGATTTCAGATTGTGATGGTTGCTTCATATTATGTGGCAGATAAGGATCATGATGAACTGGTTTTTCACTCTCCATGTATTGACCATGCTGAAAACTAACTGTGGGCAGAGTGTGATGAAGAAGCTGAAGTAGCATGCACATCTTAGGATGCCAACATAAAAAACATTAGTGTTATTATAGAGCTAACATGAGAAGTTATTGAAGAGATGCCTTGTCCTTAACATTTGTACCATTACATGCAATGACATCTTCCTTTCAGCAGCACACGATTATTTTGACCACTGCATGATGCCTTTGCATCCCATGTGCTGAGCCTCAGAACAGAGAGGGAATCAGGCAGAAACTCTGCCCCAGTCAATTAGAAAGGTAGAGGTGACTGATCAAGAGAACAGCAGTCCCTGTGCCCCCAATGCCATGGAGCTGCCCTGTTACCACCAGGCTGGCCAGCATCTTTTGCAGCAGCTGGGGAAAAGTGGAGAAGAGGGATAAAGTCCTCCTGCAAGAGTGGCTTTCTGATTGCAGGCCTTTGAAGCATGTGGGTTGTGTCCAGCCCTCCACCCTCCAGCACCAGGTGCCAGAAAGGCAGCAGTCTGGGAGAGGGAACCCAGATGATGCTCCCAGCCTGGAGCATGAACCCCACTGGTGCTCTATCTCTTGTGTGGATGCAGCCAACCTCCCTAAGCATCAAGCCCCAAGCAGCTGAGCAAGAGCAAGGGGATCCTGGGTTTCCAGTCCATTTGCAAATTGCTCTTCTTAGGGACCAGGAGAGCAATCCCCCAAGACCACATCCCAGCTGGAGCATGGTGAATGATGGTCTCTGATGCCTCTTCCCCACTGCCTGCTGTTGTTCTGACAGAGAAACTCTGTAAGGAAACAGGTAAATAGTAAATAGTAGGTCAATCCAGCTGTGGTGCCAAACTCAGGTATTGGGAAGATCCCTAGGCATCCCACCAGGCACCTTGTTGATAGTCAGCGTGCTGGAGGGTCCTCAGTTGTACATGCACAGACTACAAATTACATGCCTGGCCTGTGGATGTCAGAAAGTTCCTCTGAAGTCTTACTAAGCTGACATTTCTTCACTTACCCTTCCAACCCTGCTCTAACTTAATTTAAAAAATAAAAAAAAATCTGCCCCCCCTTAAAAAAATAAGCTAAGAGGCTGAAGTATTAAACTAACATGGTTTTGATTTTTTTATGTTACTTAAGTAACATGTTTTAAAGCTCTTTTCTGTGGCATAAGTACAGGTGATAGTTTATACAGATTTTTTCAATATAATATTTCTTTTTTTCTGCTTTCAAACCCACAGATGGACAATTTTGTTTGGTTTTCATTTATTAACCTGCTTTGGCCTGGCATAGTTTCAAAGACTCCTAACAAGAGACACATAAGGTACTGCCATTTTGTGCTTTTAAATTGTCCTAGGCCACAGAAATAGTTAACATGACCTTGTCATCCTTTGGTGTTCAAGGTGCAGTTTATTAATACCACAATGTGGTGTTTGATTTGGACTCCTGAGGTTTTTCTCATGTTTTTCAGTGCTGGCGGGGAGTGCAGATGGAGCACTAGTACCAGCTTGTTAGAAAGTCCAGGGAAATGCCAGTCCCAGACTCCTAACCAGTGGAAAAAGACAAGCCCTGTAAAACAAGTGGGTAATTCAGCACATTAAGCAAAGGGATGCAAAAGAGAGTTTGTCTGGGAGAAAGGAGATTTTGTAGGCTTTCAGTGAATGTTGAAAGATGGAATTGTGGGGCAAATCATGTGGGCCTTCCTTTGCTTGAAGAGGGGGAAAAAGCTACTGGTGAGGAACTTGGAGATTGCACCTGGAAAGAACCTTTTTCAAAGAGGTTTAAATCCTGTGCTTAGCAAGAGAAAATGAAAGGAGAAGGGACAGGCATGAGTAGGAGTGGACCATGGGAGGGAAGGGTAGCACAGAAGAAGAACAGAGGCAATTTGTCTCTGGGAAGCTTTGCAGGCCCTGGTTTGTGTTGGAGAAGAACTCTGTACCCCACAGGATACAAGTGAGTGAGTGCTCCATCTTCCTTCACACAGCCCTGCACAGCTTGTGTGTAGCTGCACTGCCAGCAAGGATCCTCCATCAGGAAAACCCCACCAGCTGCCAGCCACACGCCTTCCCTAGTTTTAAATATAATAAGGAGTCTGCATTTGTTTGAAATTCCTCTATTAATTATGAAGCACAGCAGTTCTCAAAACTTTCTTGTCTTGGTTTTGGTCTACAACCAAAACCATTAGCCTTTGTTTCTCCTTTTCATAGGCTTTTGTCCCTGCTCACTTCATTGAAGTCATACTCATGAAATTTCAAACCTGTCAGCTCTATAAGAGCTTTTAAATGAAATAAAAAACTTCTCTGAACCAGGTGCACTGCCCTCCCTTAGTCAGGGATAACACTCAAGGCATTCATGTCCCTGTTGGCTTTTCCAGCAATTCCAAACCAAGGCACTCCTGGACCATCAGCAGCGAGTCTTCCTCGGCCCTGGATGCACTGTTCATTGCTTTGCTGATATTGTCTCTGTCTGTGTTTGGAAGTAGGTACTTGTGCAGAGCACACATGCTTAGAATGCAGGGGTGTTGTCACAGGGGTGCAATACAAGGCTCTTACAGCACCAGGGGCTTTGTAATCTCAACTGTGAGGCTTCTGCATGTAAATGGTGAATACCCACCTTTCCTCCCTGCTCTGAGAGGTCTGTGGACAAACATCTGTTCATGGGCTGCAGGTGCACCTCTGACCTCTGCTTCACCATGGTCCTCCATGGACTGCAGGGACACGGCTGTCTTACGATGGTCTTCCCCACAGGCTGCACAGGAATCTCACCTCAGAGTGAGTGCCCAGAGGTGAGGGCCTCAGAGTGAGTGCCCAGAGTACCTCCTGTCCTCCTTCTCCACTGACCTGGGTGTCTGCAGAGTGCTTCCTCTCATGTATTCTCACTCTACTCAGCGCTGACTGCAATTATTCCTGTGCAATAATTTAATTATTTTGTTTTATTTTTAATTATGTTATCACAAAGATGATCTCTCTGTCACTGATGGGCTTGGCCTTGGCCAGTGGCAGGTCCATATTAGTAGAATCTTCTCAGAGAAGCCACCCCTGGACCCCCCACTCAGCTACCAAGACTTGGCCACACAAAACCAGTACACAACTTTGCAGAATTTCTGTCCTGACCTACTTTATCCTGAGGAAACGAAATTTGAGGCACTTCCCAGTACACTTACAAGCAAACAGAATTATTGAAGACAAGTTTTTTTTCATTTTAACTTGCTGGGGTTTTGTTTGTGTTTTATTTGTTTTCCTGGGGTCTTATTTGCCTCAAGGAGAATACATGTTCCATCTTCTAGTACATGTTCCAATTGTAACAGTGTAAGACCCTTCTCTTAGGGAGTTCTGAGACTGCAGTGAGCTTGGGGTTTTTTGTTTGTTTTGGGGGAGTTTAGAGCAGAAGGACAGAAAGGTCAAGGCAGAACCAACCCATGACACCTCTGTGATAACCTATTTAAAAAGAAAAAAGAAGTTATTGCACACATGTAATCACAGTCAAGCAAGAGAGGAGTGAGAATATGTGAGAGGAACAACAATGCAGTCACCAATTCCAGTGAAGAAGGGGGAGGAGGTCCTTCCCTTCCTTGTCCTTCCTTCTCCTCCCCTTATCTCCCTTCCTCCTTCCCCTCCTCATTACCCTTCCCATTTCCTTTTCTTTTTCCCCAAAGGTTGCATACAAGGAGAATACACTGGCAAGGAGTACAGCCATGGGTGACTGTTCATTGCCAGTCATCATTTCAAAAGTCCTTCACACCAGCTCAGATAGGATTCACAAGATGCTTTTGAATTACTGGGTCAGTAAATTCAAGAAATGCTTATAGGACCTTCAAATTTGGGGCAGACTTGCTTGCCTGTGGCAGATAAGGTAAAGGAGAGAGCACAGTTTCACTAGGCCAGGAAATCCTGGGATCCTGGGACCTTGTTGAGGAGGGTCATAAGCAGTGAGAGTTCATGGCCTATTTTCATATCCTAAAATGATGGTGACATTTTCTTTCAAGTTATTTTGTGTGTGTGTAAACAAAAGCCCCTCAGATCTATTCTTTTAAAAGTAAGCTGTGTACAGAAATGGAAAGGGAAACAGCAATCACTAAAACAGAAAACAGCACTAAACTTGTTCTGAACACATATGTCACCATTTTTTAGATGGTTAAGGATTTAAAATGTTATGGGGCTCTGCAAGACAAGACAATGACATAAACCCTTTACGCCCATTCCAAACAGAATGTTGCTCCTCATAGCTGAGGACAATAGGATCAAAGATTAAAAGCAAAGTCATTGCCCAGTGTAAGAATGAATGATTGTACACTTCCCATTTTTGAGGAGGCTTGCTTATTCACAGAAATGGTTTTGAAAAAGGTGATTTTTCATCGGGGGAGCCATGGTGCTTTGATTCATTTTTGCAATAAGTGAGCAAAGGGACAGAAAAGCAGAGCTAAACTGGTAGCTTTTGTCAGTCTTTGCTGGGGCCTGATACCAGCTCTATTACCATCCTGAACCCCCAGACTGCATATGACAGAGTGGATAGTTAGGACTGGGTACAAATCCCAGCAGTTAAAACCAATTTTACATTTTCTTATAGATGTGGAGTAGCCATGGCAGCACGGAGCTTTAAAGAGAGTGGAAACCTGGCTCTGAAGTGTTGATTTACCTTTGTGTGGAGGCCTGTAAGGCATGGCAGAGTGCCAGCTGCTCCCTGAGAGCTGCATTTGCTCTGGGACAGCTGGATGTCTTTAAGGCAGCAATGGGAGCTATTCTGGCCATCCTCACACCTAAGTCAGACCCTGATGCTGGAAGGCATTAAAGGTCTTTGGGCCACCTCAGCTTTTAGATTCTTGGTTTTTCAGAAGTTAGAAGCACCCCATTGACAAGTTAAATTTAAACCTGTGTGGCTCCAAAAAAATTCTTTCGTATCTAGTATCTAAGTTAGACCAAAAAGCGCAAGACTAGAGACTTAAAGGTGTTCTAGAAAATTATTTAGGTTCCTAAGTTTCCACGGTACTTTGATACATCATTGATTCAGCTGTAATATGATAAATTCCTCTGACTAAGAATTGGCTTTAAAATTTATATTTGGCTTTAAAATAAAAATGAAGATTCAGACAGATGTTTTTTCAATGGTTTATATTCCTCTGTATGAAAGAAAGAATCCCAATGTTTTATTTTTTTCTTTTGGGAAAGATTTTTTTGAGAATATTTGTAAATTCTCTCTTCAGTGTAAGACAGTAGTTCTTTTTTATTTTATTCTTTTTTTTTTTAATTTGGTAAATTTCAGCTTAACTTTGATCAGTGAGATGCAGACAGATTTGGCAAATAAAATTCTACTATCAGCATCCTATGACACTTCATTCAGTGAAACAATGCTATCAAAAATACTTAGACCTTCATAATCCCTAGGAAATGAATATTATTTTCCATGTTTTATTTCAGTACTGATTCATACAGATGGCTCTACCATGAATAAAAAGTACCCATCAAAATCCCTGGAATCTAGGAACAGCTGAAGTCAGGCTTCCCTTTTACTATTTTTATTAAAAGATTGAGCTGAGACTTTATAATCATTCCCTGAAATGAATGGTAGGATTGGACCAAATATTCTTTCCCTTCTGCTGATTTCCACATGAGTTCCTACAAGTTATTATGTATGCTGCTTGTAATTTTTTCTTCACAAGTCCATTCAGGAAGTTTAGCTTATTTTCTCGCATATGATTTTGTAGAATCATCATTAAATGGGTACCACTGACTTAAAAAACCCAGAGCAATTTCGCAACCAAGAGTGGCTGTTCAGCAGCTACTGTCCCATGCACTCTCAGAAAATAATTTCCAAGGACTCCTGAATCATCTTGGCATTTCTAAAGATTTGAACGTTTAAGAGGAAAGCAATATGCCATCCATGCAAGGAAAGAAGAAAAGGGGGTGGAGGCGGGAGAAAACACACAAATATGAGACCTAAAGGCACTAAAAATAAGATGGGGAGAATACTGAGGCAGAAGTTTGAAAAATTAATGCCCGATACTGTCACCTCCCTTCCTCTGCTGAGAGTTCCTGCATTTAGTGTCCACTCAGCAAAAGGATGTACATCTCAATAAATTCAATGCAAAATCTGTGTCTTATTTTTAAAAGCCCATAAAATGGATTTTCATTACTTTGCCATATTTTGTTCTCTAGAGGCTCAGGGTGTGACTTGAATTTTCTTCTGCTGGCACAGTGGGGTGGCAGAGGAAGACTGAGGGCTGTGAGCTGTACTGAAAAGGCAATGGGCATTGATTGGCATGATTGGCTCTCGTTAAAGCTGTGAGAGTCTCGACCAATTGGCCAGATTCATTATAATCGTGGGGTTTCTGCCATCACTTTGTTGTGGCACTCCCAGAAAAATACTCTGGTGTCTGAGTTTAGAAGCAAGGAGTGATGGTGCAGCTCCAGCAAGACCATTGAAGATGGATATTGCAAGCACTGATGATCCTGGCATTGTCATCAGGCAGTGAATGTACATCAGGGGAAGTGTAGAAGGATCACTGTTATGAAAATTGAGTGTCCAAGACTCCTTCTTGCTGAACAATATCTCAACCAGCTGTGGTCAAGAAAGTCGGGAAGGCCCGATAGCCGTTTGTTATAACCCTCTGGATAGTTTCCAGATTTTCCTGTTCATGTCTAGAGAGGGGATTTCCACTGCCATTTGCTAGCAGGAAGTGAAAAAGGTCTCCTCTCACCCCACAAAATCCCTTTGATCTCTAAAAGAAAACACATCTGGTGTAAGTTCAAGCGACTTCTCAGTTGCCCTAGGTCAGCACCTCGCAGGCTGCAGCCAGACAAGCCCATTATTCTTGGGCAAGTGTTTTTGGCCAGAGTTTGGAATTAGGAGAGCACACAGGCTGGCAGGGCTCCCTTTTTCTGATGGTATCACTTGCCATCCTTCACACAGGATGGTGTCTGCAAGTGCCCTGGATCCTGCATCTCTGTATGCCGGGACTGAGTATGTGTAAAGCAGCAGTAATCCTCTTATGCAGCTGCAGGTTCTGGACATTCATTAGGTGCTACTGGCATTTTTTAGTCATCACTGTGCTATACAGGCCTCCCAGGGTTTATAACATCATTGAAGATGAAGATGATTAATAAAAACCATCAGCAATCCCTTATGAGGAACAGAACCAGCTATAACCATTGCTTCAAAATGAAGGGTTAAATTCTAACCTTATTCTAAGTTGGAAACTAGTCAATAAAATAAATCCTTAAGAATTTTATTCCTTTCCGTCTTAATTCCCCTGACTAGATTTCCTGACTGATAGCTTAATAATTTATTGCCTACCCACTCATTATTTTCTTTCTTTTCCCTAACACTCAGGAGAGAAGTATTTATGACACCCAGACTCTCCTTCTCACAACATCCTTATTAATTTTTACTTAACTTAAAATTACTAACCCTTTCTCATCTAGTCTTAGAGTCAGAAAGAATAGTCAAGCCTGTAGGGCTGATCTCTGCCAAATTAGCTCCCCTTGAACTAGTTATTTCCTTGCATGGTCTGCAGGGTTCAGCTTTCAGAAAACAAAGTGAATTTACATGGGTCAGCTTTGTCTATTACAGCCTTATGTTCAGGGCACCCCAGCAATGTGGAGGCATAGGCTGAGCTTCACTAAGGGGAAAGATGAATGCATGATGAATAAGCCTGCTTGACATGATGGATCCAGAGCACCTAGCTTGTCTCTTGAACAAGCCATGTTTTGCAAATCGTATCAGACTTTGCATGAACTATCACATTTTGAAACAGTCATCTGTAAATCCAACTCCAGTGCTCCTTTTTGTAGGACTCAAAGATCTGGTCTTATGTTAGAGAGGTCCATGGTCTTTGGCACTCATGCAAGTCTATCAGCCTCTCCTGTGTCGTCCTGCATCTCTGTTGTTGGACTCCTGGAGATCCAGGCAGAGGTGAATGTTACCAATAAAAAACTAAGTTGCTAGTGTCTGTGTGACATCTGCTTGTATCACTTAAAAAATAAAAAAAAAAAATAAAACACTCAGAACTCTGTGACTGGGAAGAAATTATGTGTGAGGCAGTACTTGCATTGCTCCTAAGCTCCATGAATGCTCCCTCTATTTGAAGATGCCACAGTTCAATTGCTTGAGTGAAGAAAGCAAGCTCTTTTGGAGCCGACAGCTGTAATTTCACGTTTGTGGACTGGGCTGCAGGACAACTTTGTTTCCTGAGCATTTCATTATCACAGCACTTGCTTTTTCCCCATCTCTTTCACTTGCCTGTCCTGCCTCCCCTGCTGCCTCAGCCTGGTTTGTTTGATTTATTGCAAAGTCACTGGGGAAGCTCAAGTTACGGCTTTGAAGTACATGGTGACTTAAGGGTCCTTGGCATGCACACACTTCCCCTGTCTAAGTTGCATCAGGCTTTGCCCACTCTCAGAGAGGCCCTTTCCTGAGTAAGGGAACAGACTTTTATAGCTCTTGATCTTTACAAATTACCTGTGGGCCATACACCAGACTTTGGGTTTTCAACTATTTAGATCTGGGGTTTTATTTATTTTCAGGTACAAGGCATGCATAGCAAGGTTAGATTTGAGAAAACTGAAACAACCCAGAGCTAACAATGGCTGAATTTTATGCAGCTGTACAAAGTTATCCAATTAACATCCTAAGCAATAATAAAAGGAAATACACAGTGCAAAACTATTAATAAGATCCTGTTCTAAAGATTACTCTTCATTTCTCTGTAGATGGGCACATTTGTTTTCAAATTCCCAGATGTGACTTTCCAAAAACATAGCTGTCTTATACATCTTCCACATGACTGGTTTTTTTGAAAACATCTTCCAGAAAACCAAAAGAGAGAAAAGGTATTTATATACACAAGTCATCAGAGTAACATTGAAGGAGATTTTCTCAACTCAGGACTGCAAGTATACAATTGCCATCATAACACATTTTTCCTGTGGTGAAGTGGTTGCTTTGGCAATTTTTTTTCTATTCTATTTAATGCTTAAGCAAACCTTTCATCAAAAGTGGTTAAATACTCAAAATAAGTTATATACAAGATTGCTTTGTTGTCATTGCAGATATATATATATGAATACTTTTTTCAGCCATACAAAAATCTACAGGTTGTGTTTACAAATATGAATTGTATCTCACTCTGAAAAAAAAAGTAGATTTGTTTTGGTTTTTTTCAAGGTATCTGAGATAGATAAAGTTACTTCATAACCTCTCTAGTTCATTGGAACTGAACTTGTTATTATTCTCTTGAAACTTCTCTTGAAAGCACAAAAATCTAATCTAGATTTTTCAACCCTTTGTCATAGCAGTCAAGATGTTTTGGATGACAAAAATTATTTCTGCTGGTGCTTTTCATAAAAGCAGAAGCACCGTTAGTACCACTTTGTTCTGGCAAGTGCAGGCATATTGTGATAGGTGAAGGACCTGTAGGCTGGATTTATAACCAGATTCCAAGCATCAGAGTTCATGCTGAGGAGATATGGAAAGATTAGAAGCACATAAGTACTTCTACATAAGTACATATTGCAAGAAACCTATTGTGCTTTCCATGCAGAAGTCCTTAACCTTGACATAGTGTAATAGCTTTTCTCAAATAAATTGGCACTGCTATACTACTAAATTGCCAGTCTATATAGAGATTTGTACATAAAATGTTTATGTTTTTCTCCATTTAACAATATGAAACATTTGGAAAATACTTAAAAATATGTAAGTATTCCACTTACTAACACTTCTAGCCAAATCACCAGTGCTTCCTTGATTATTTGCTTCTTGTGGTGTACAAATTGTATATGGAATGTTGGGCATAGCAACATTTTACAAGAACACTTCATCTGAGTCATGCTTTCCTGTCATTCGGAGTACTTGAGCTTGAGCTCTGCTGAGTTCAGAAGGCATTTTGTTCTGAGTCTCAGTAACTGTGTCTGTCAGGAGCTAGTCCACTATCTGGCTGGTACAGAGTGCTTCTGCTCTGCCTAGGGTATACCTTGCCTAAAACCTGCTCCATAAATGCTCACCATCATGGCTATTTGAATCTGTCAGGAAATACTTAGCAATTAGGAACTTTTCTGCTGAGACCTTGACCAAATGCTGCAGCAAGCATTTTGATATGCAGTGTGTGATGCTCCCTTTAGTTAAACATTCAAATAGCAATAGGCTTAGAAAAGTAATTGGTAGCACAGGTTAACAAAAAAAAAATACAACAAAAAAAGGTTGTTTTTTGGGCTATGGCTTCTATTTTTTAATTTTTAAATACACATGACAGTTCAGGGATTAACTGATTTCAGAACTTGTCTGACAGCATCCAGCCTCTGGGATGGGAAACAGCTTGCTGCACACATACCCTCATGCCCACAGCACCCTGTGTGCACAGCTACTGCTTCCAGAGACAAGCAGCTGATGCCTCTGGCAGTCAGTTTCTGAACCCTTGAATTATTGAAATACAGCATGTCTGGAGGACCCGTTCCAGTTTTGTGCGGGAAATGATGAAGTGGCTGTAAGTGTGCACTAGTTGAATGCCTCTGCTAATTTCAGTGTTGATGAAGCCTTCTGCATTTCCTCTGCCTTTTCCAGGATCTGAATGGGCACTAGTGATTTATAGGGACTGGCTAGGTATTAGGTAGAGACTAGCTAGTTCAGCAAGATAAACTGTAATAAAACTAAAAGTGTAACACTTGGTTACAGGATGTAATGAAGACATCAATTATAAGAACCAGTGAGATGCATTTTTTATGTCCTCAAGGTAGGCTTGAAAGTACTGAAAAACATAATTTTCTTCAAAAGAAATTTGATAATCTACTGTTAGGGCTCATCAAGTGCCATGAAAATCAATGAAGACAATGGTGTTCTCCAGTTTGACCTTCAAAATCTTTGAGTTTTCGAACTGTCTTTTGTAGCAAGTGGTTCTTTCACTCTATTAAACTAGTTCTAATTATTTCTATCAATCTTAATATATTAATGGGTGAACAGTATTTGGTTATGTGTGAGCTCATGAAACTAACCATCTCCTGTTGTGTCCCACCTGATGCTGAAATCTCTCTCTTTCCAGAACTTTCAGAGTTGCTATTGAGGGCAGACAGAAGGAAAACCATGGGTTGCTTTTCCTACAGCTGCCTAGCTTGGATTTCTGTGCCAAGATGCCTGTAGGACAGAAGCTCTTTTCACTGAGGGAAAACACGTGGTATTAATGAGATGTGCAGTAATGCATTTTCAATTCCAAAGCTATCCCAGAGGGAGGTGCTTCAAGGGTTAATGGAGAGCAAAATACTAGTTATCTTGTTAAAAATTCATTTACTGTCCATCTTATCAGGACTTACAAATATTAAAGTAATTTATATTTTCAGGATGTGTGATATTTCATTCGCTGGAGTGGTTGTTCCTTGAAAATTTGCCTGATGAGGTAAAAAACAAAGACTAAATGAGAGAAGGAAATATCTTTATTTAATGGTAGGGTCTTCCTCCTCAAGGTTTGGATAGTGGTGAGAAAAGGCAAGAAGGATTTTCCTTTGGTTGAAAGGAAAGCATTAGTTAGTTAATTTTGTTTAACCCTGCATCTCTTGAGCACTCCATGATAGTTCCCAAAGTTAGATAGGTCAGCCAGGAGAATAAAAGAAGCACACAACTGCCTTGCCTCTCATTTCCCCTGTTGTTTTCATGATCAATCTCCTATCCCCTGTGATATCAGCTAAAAGAACATCTCAAAGCATGCCCTAAAGCGTTAACAAATTAGCAGAGGACTGTTTTCCCCTGAAATTTGCGTTTGACCTTAGGCTTCAGTTTAGCAGAGAAAAGTATACAAGATTATTTTTTTGGTAAATTATTTTTCAGCTTGACTCTTTTGGAAGTGTACTACTGCTAGCTGAGTGATGCAGGATGCTCCAAATATTCACCAGTTTTCTTTAAAGTAATTCCAAAGAACAGATCTGTCAAAAATCAACATTTCCATGCAGATGGAAGCAGGTTTTATTCTATGGGAAGATACAAAGGCCCAAGGGCATTCTCGGTAACAGGAAAATTATTTGCAGTTGGTCAGACAAGCTGTCTGACTCAGGTAATCTACAGTTCATCTGGTCATGTGGTTGAAACTCAAGTCCAAGACGAGACACTCTGCTCAGTTAAAATGAATTGTAATGATTTTTGTGCATGTGCATGGTCCAGCATGTGTCTTTTTCCACAAGAGAATCTGGGATTATTTACTGTATGTGTGCTAAGGTGTCTGCAAAACTTCTGGACAGCAGCAAACCAAACTGAAGAACAAAGCAGACATTTCATTCATCAATTTACTTTAAGGGGGCAAAAAAAAAAAATGGACAAACTATTGCAGGAAAGAAGACACAGATGTTCTACATTAAAAAACAAGAGAATTGGAAGAAATACCCCTTTAGCAGATGAGTAGTGTCAAAATACGTGAGAGAGTGGTATCTAAAAAATACTGGTGAACAAAGTCACCAAACACCTTCCCTGAAAGAGGGTGACAGATGTGTTTAACATTCTCACTGGCAATCACCAGTGGCTGTCTAAGTGTTTTCTCTTCAACAGGGCTGGGAGAGGAAAGACTTTCTTTGTCATTGCTTGACTCTGCAAGTAAGAGGAGAAATTTTCAGTTATTGTTTATACTGTAGGTGTAAACCACATATCCCCAGTGGAAACCAAAGTCATGCAGAGTTAAGCTGTGTGTCAGCACACAGTGGTAGATGATCCCTGTCCTGAGATTTTATTTCTATATGAGATTTAAAGACAAAGGCAGGGAAAGATGTTTGTCCCTGTTGCCACCCTGTTACTAAATCTCTTGGTTTCTCACAAATTAACCAGTGCCCTCACCTGCTTTTGCAGGTGGTGAGACAAAGGAAAGTGTAAACCCAGTCTAATCTGGGTAGGAAACTATTCTGCAAGACTGTTGTGAGGCGATCAGCAGAGCTGACTTCTTCACCAAAAAAAAGTGGCACAGCATTCTCTCAGCAGTACCCCACATCAAGCCACAGGCTGGGCCCTGGTAGCAAATTGCCTCACAGTGCAGTGGAGGAGGGCAGGAAAAGGACCTTAGTTTCAGTGATGCTGGTCTATTTTTTCTCATCTTCCTCCCCTGGCCAGGCAACTTCCCTGAACAGTTGCTTAAAAAGGTCCAGCAAATCTCTAGTTAATGCCTACATGTGCTTCTGATCATCTCTTCCTCCTCCTCCCCCCTCCACTGAAAACTGGTTTGTGTGCAGCTCACAGAAAGCAGTCAGAGGAAGTACAGGGCTGTTTTAGGGAGTTGCTGATTTTCTCCAGTTGGTTCTGACTGCAGCAAATAAACAATTCTTGTGCATATATAACACATTTTTCCTGAATAGGAAACTAGCAGCACAAAAAGAAAAAAAGTATGATCACAGCAACAATGGCATATCTTTAATCATCTCCTCTCGTTGCCTGGTCCAAGAACCATGAAAGTTTAAGTCCTGCCTGTAGACCACTACCATGGGCACCACCTGGGAGCTCAGCTCTGAGTCTGATCACTCATCCAAGTCTTCTCACTCACTTGAAGAACAGGAATTTTGCTTCGCTGCAGCATCAGGACACACTGCTTTCATCATATGTTCAAAAATTCCTGGATACCTCCGGAATTTCTTTCTATATTCCTATGTGTACCTGTGAAGTCCCACCAGACTTTAGTGAAGTAATCAGCAGTGCCAGGTTCTTCCCTAAAAACAAGTGACCTGGCCTGCTCTCCACCATATGTTTGTAGGAGTCACCACTCCCCGGGAAGAGCCACAAGACACCTAAGTACTGACTTACAAAAAGCTATACTTGAAGAAGTGGCAGGTACTCATGCACAGGTTTTCTACTTGCTCTTTAGGAAAAGGTTTCTTCTCCCCAGGAAGGAAAAATTACCTTTGAGGAGGAGACAAGATTTGCCAAGCAAGAATTGTTGCTTTCTCTTGAGCTACCAGTGGCTACTGGGGATATTTCTCCTCAGAGACACCTTCGGCTCGCAAGCAGTTACTATTCAGCACTCGAGATAGGCCCATGCAAAGCAGAACTCAGTTTACCTCTAGTAGAAAAGTCCAGGCGATAGTGAAGAGGAAGAGAGTGTGTTCTGCCGGAGAGTTAAATCCAGAGTTTATTCCAAGGTATTACAGTTCTGAATCTCAGTACTGCTCCGAACAGACCCCGACCGCATGGCCCCAACGCCTTTTAAGCTCACAGGAAGGTGGGGGGGGAGGACAGGTGAGCTACCAACCAGGTGGGAGGGGGAGGATCTCAGGGAACAGGGAACAATGACATCTGGACAGGCCAATGACCGCAGGCCTGAAGGGCATCTTTTGAACTTCTGCCAATCTCATGATGCCCTTCCTGAAATGTAGATCTTAATACAGTAATCCGGAACTGGGCAGGGGACAGGCAAGGAGGAAGTAGTCACAGCTGAGGGGAAGAACCTAGCTTTACACCACAACAAAGATTGATTTAAGCACAGGAATTATCCTGTGCTTAAAACAAGCATCTTGAGAGCTAGAACAGAAGTCAGAAGATTGGTGGTGGTGTGTTTGTTCACCCTGCATAATAAATTCCAAAACTGACAAAAAAAATGGGCTAAAGGTCACAAATGTCAAAACACCATTTCCAGTCCTCCCTTTCTACTTCATTCCCTGTGTTCAGGAAAATAAGTAGCTGATTATTACGTCACAAAACAAGAGTCCAGGAAAGGTCCCTTATGGGCAGTCATATCTCATCAGATGGAATTGCTTGAAGATAGTCTCCAACAGTTACAGCACATGTCCTTCCAGCTGTATGGAAGTGTTCCCTGCTATTTGTATTATAATAACATTTTATAATCTATTTTAGAAATACTTGGAATCCCAGCTGACATAAGATCCCAACCATATCGTTTGCATGGCTGGGGAGAGAATATCCTGTAGTGTTTAAAGCCTGCATATAAACAATTCAAAATACATTACTCAGAGATCCACAAACTCTTCCCATAGTATGGTGATAGCACTGGTTTCACCTGATCTTTTGGGTGCAATTGTATGGAATTGCATTAATGAGAATTTTTAATCCACCCCATTACTTATGTGAATAGTATCATCCATAAGCATCACAATATGACTTGAAGCTTCTGATGGATTTTCCTGAGAGAAAACAGCTGTTGACTGAAATTTACTTCTTTCTGCTTGTGTTTCTAAAAAAAAAAAAAACTACTCTAAAACAAAAAAAACTCTCAACCAAAGTTTTTGTTGTAAAATTTAAATACTCAAATTAAACATTTTACTGGTTTATACTGAAGATAAGGTTTTTCAGTGGCTTCATTTTGCTCTTAATTATGAGAGCAGGGTAGAAAACAATTTTATGGTTTCTACAAAAGTAACTTTTTTTTTAAAGCTCCGGGTCTGTTCAGAAGTGTACATTAACTTGTCTATGGTACTTTCAGAAAATATCCATCTGCAAGTAATATGTTCCCTGGTGGAACTTACAGCCTGACTGGAGGGAGGGAGGGAGGGAAGGGCATGGTGGGAAGGGGAGCAAGAGGAGAGCAGACACACCCTCCTCCAGTGCTTGCTCCTGTTTGCAGTCCCAGCACCCAGTGCTCAGCCCTGCCTTGCTCCAGCCTTGCCACGTGCTGGGGCCGAGCTCCCAGACAGCCTCACAGAGGGCTGCCACAGCACGTCCCCATCTGATCTCGATTACTGCGGAAAATGCGCCAGCCTCATGTCAGCAGCGGCCAGCACCCTGGAGCGTCTCCTGCTCAACAAAAATACTGAGCAATCTCCAGAGCTGGATGGCATCCAGCCTCCAAGAGGGCTTGGAGGAGTATCCCCTTTGAAGATCCTGTAGGTTGGACAATGGATCCTTGAAAACTGCAAGCGCTGTAAAACTTGCTGGTTTCTAATTGGAAGTCATTAACTAGGGGAAGATTTACGGCATTATCAAAATGGTGTTATCAAACAATATTAGAGGAATGAAGATAAAGGTGAGCTTGTCAACAATCCTGAAGTCTACCTGCATGGCAATGCATTTTAAGGACCTCACGTACACCAGGTGTGAGTCATTTACTGTGGGATGGAGTTACGTGGCAGCAGGAAGAATAAAATGAAAAGAAAAAAAAGCAAAAGGAAAAGGAAAAGGAAAAGGAAAAAAGAAAAAGGAAAAGGATTTCTGGATTTGCAAAATTTATCTCTTTTTACCTGTTTTGAACCAAATTATCAAGGATACAAAATATTAATATGGAGTAATATTAATATTTTTATGGACTTTTTAATGGGGTAAAAAGTCTTGGAGTCTTCCTTAAACAGTTACATTTCCTTGACGGGGTCTGACAGAATAAGAAATTATGTAGTGATAGCCAATTCTGTTATCAGGTGAGAACCTGTAGCATGACTTTCAGTGGTGTCAACCCTTCTAACTTCCAAGACAGTCTCTCTTTTACACTGACCTGCCTGTGCCTCTAAGTCCTGTTTTTGTAGCTGATGAACTATAAGCAATGGCTGGCTTTGCACAAAGCGATGGCAAATTGCACTGAGACAGACACAAGCAAACACCCAAACTTCACTCCTTGAACTCCTGACTCCCCATGGTGACTGCAGTAGCATTTGGCAGCAGAATGATTTTGATGCTCTATAGAGCTAGAAGGCAATTAATACTTGAGAGGCTGGGTTACAAAACCAAATGAACTTTCAAATTCTGCTAAATGGAAGGACACAGATCATTAAGAAAGATAGACTAATGTATTTAATCTGACGACGACATAAGTAGCCAGAACATCATCTCATCCATTAAATGCTGCCTTCATTTCCATTTCTGCTACAATTCTCTTTTTTCATCAGTAGGTGCTCTAGTTTTGCTAGTATTAACTGTTCATAGAGATCTGTCAAATCTATATTAAAAAGCCATCTATCTGATCATCCTAATTATTAGAGTTTTTGCAATACAGCTCTTTAAATGTCATGAAGCAAGATGCAGACACCTCAAATGTAAATTTCCAAAGAGCCCATAGGAAAAAATAGAAGAATTTTACACTATTAACTATATTCTGTAGTTAACTATATGAGCTACCTAACAGCAGAGATCTTCTAATTAAGATTCAAAACCTTGAGTGCCATAAAGTAATGCCCAGTTGACACAGAACCACACACTTTGTCTGGCATGATCTCCAGCAACTCATGTTGACCTGATTTTTAATATTGGTATTTCTTCTCATGTCCAGCTAGTCTCAAGTTTTAACCTTCTGCTGTTATCAGGTGCAGAATCTCAGTCTGAGGCAATGTGAAGGAAGTAGCTCATAATCAGGACTAGTTGCCAGTTCCCTCCCTTTCAGGTGATTTCCACTTTGCACATTTTGACTTTATGCCTAAATGGTATCAGAACTACTGTGGAGCTCAGGCTGAACAGAATACTAACACCCACATGAAAGACAAGCAGTGTGCATAACCTGTCTTCAGGGAAGCCTAAGCATAAGCCCTATGACTCCAGGTAAGAAAGAACCCTTGAAAACTGAACATGACATCTGCTTAGTTTTCACAAACAAGTGGATACCCAGAACCACCATTCACTGATGGGGAGGGGCCCCCACTCTCTGAGGGGCCACTTCAAGAGGGCAAACTGAGTTTCTCCTTTTCCCTTAAAGAAAGCCTGAGCGTAGTTATTTGGCTTCCACAGCTGCCTCTTTCTACCAAACCAGCCTTCTGTTTAATTCAGATGAGAATGGATGACAGCCTTTGAAGCTGCTGGGGGACAGAAGCAGTCACCTAACTGTTCCCATCATGCACAGAGGGAATGTGATCATGTGCGCTGAAACAAATAAACTAGATGTGCATTTCTGATAAAGTCTTTTAGTTGTGCCAGGGTTTGAATGTTGGAAGATTTAACTGGCTTTACCTCTCTACCTGTGAGATCTGTGCAGTATGGAAACAGTATTGTGACTTCACCCCTTTGCACAAAAAATAAGTACACACAGAGAAACATTTCTTATTATACCTAATAGTACAACTCTTGGCTCTTGTTTACCCTTATTCGTGCTTAACATTGTCATTTTGGGCAGCAATATGAGACGACAGTGTAACAAAAATTCCTCAACCATTCTGATTTTAAAACAAATTCTCTTTTACTATCTCCAGCTCCCTATTGTATTAGTAAATGTTTTAAGCTTAATTTTTTAAGCAGATGTAATAGTAAATGTTTTAAACAGATTTGGCTTAGGGACAAGTCTAAAACAAAGAGTATGTTTATTTCCTAGTATGTCCAGTGCTTTTGAAATTAAACATGTTTACCATTAAGTATAGGCATGAATCTTTCATGAGTGGGTGGTGTAGAGCTTGTTCCAAAGCCTTGTGGAGTCAACAAAAAGGGTTACGTTGATTTTCTTGGTTTCAAAACGTACCCTCAAAGAGAGAGCCTTGCTATTTTAGTGTGCTATTTACCAGAAAGGAACTTCAAGCTGCATAGCAAAAACCACCGAATTTCTGAAGTTCTCTGAGAACCTGGGTTCGTAGTGAGGATAAGACTGTCTTAAAGCACTTTTCTGCTTGACTTTGCTGTCTTCACAGTCCTTGAGAAGTGAAGCTAGAACAAAGTCCAGCATTTCTGGAAATTCAGTCTTTATAGTCCACAAGTAAATAAATGGATTACACTTTCCTATAGAGACAATCCACTAGAGTGCAGGCTTTATCCACAACTAAAAGAAAATAAATAGCCAGGAACTCTTCGTGCTTCTCTGTTGCATGTAGAACAGCCAATGATTACCAAATTACTCCATAACAGAGAGAAGAGCACGGAGGTGCATTCCAGTTTCCAGGGAGGCGCTGCTGCTGGCAGGTCCTTTGGCTGCATGCCAAAGCACAGATCAGCAGCCTTCTCCCACAGCATCCCCTCTGATTTTAGGGTGTTGTTGCAAGTTTTGCTAGGGGTCCTCCTCTGAGTCCAGCTCATTCCTAATTCCTCTACTTTGGTTCCCCTTGCCACCAGTCATGTTAGCTATGGGTGTTGGAAGTTTGTGTTTCTAGTAAAGTTTATGAATACTTTTTGTCCAAAAGCATTTTTGAGAAATGTAGCTTTGCCAAAACTCTTTGTTTTATGAAAGCACTTCAAATTCAGGAAAACATTCATTTTCCCCATTTTAGGAAAGACACTGTAACCTTTCATTTCTCTTAACTTTTTTTTAAAGAAAAATCTACTTTTTATCTTTATTCTACTTCCTGCTTTTTCTAAATACACTTCTCTTGGAAAGTGAGGAAAGAGGATTGAAAACCTAGAAGGAGAGGGATGGGAGTAAACAATGAAAACAGGGAGGGGACCCTCTCTCCTTTCATTGTCCTCTCCCCCATGTTTTTTTCTGACCTGTGCTCTCTCATGGAAAAAAGAAGCCCAGAAGCACATGTTTATAATTTATGTCAGCTTCAAAGAAGTAAATGCAGGGCCCTTCCCATCTCCCTGCCCAGATATGCGGAAGCAGGCTGCACAGCTGTATAGCCCCCTACCTATCAGCCCTCTCCAAGTCTCCTGGAGCAGCAACCCGGGAATGTCAGCACTCCCAGTGTCTCACGTATCTCTCAGGCCCATCAGGATGTCAATTTCCCAAACTGTTCATAGTTTTCTCAGCCACAGATCTCTTGCTGCCCTACATTCTTCCTCATCCAAACTAAACCCACCAGGTTTTGTGTAATCCCATTAGATACACATGTAGTGTAGTTTGCTGCCCTTGAGAAGAGTATGAGTGGTTTTGGATTGTGTGCCCATAAGCAGAATTTAATTTACAGGTCTTCTGGACACTCTTGTCTGGCTGTTAGTAACCGCAGAAAGGATACAGTACTCTGTGAGGCAAAATACCATGTTTCACCTACAAGGTCTTCCTGCGAGGTAAATTTCAAGGCGATCAGGGAGTCTGGTTCAATAAAAGTCCGCCAGCTCAAGACAACGAAATTTAATTTTTCAAATGACAGTGAAAAAAGAACAAGCAGTGGGTGAAGTATTTGAACAGGTCACCATGACATGGCAAAGCTATCTCTGTGCTTATGAAAGCAGTGGAAAATGAACTTTCATCACTGCCAGTTTATGAGGCTGCCATTAAAAAGTAATTGCAAAGTAATTTCATCTGGCAGTGTAGATGTTTAACCCTGGCAGGCAGCTAAGTACCATGCAGTCACTAAATCCAGCTGCAACTGGGGGGAGGCAGAGCAGAATCAGAAGGGCAAAACCTGTGGATTGAGATAAGAACAGTTTAATTGTTGAAATAAAATAAAATTAAAGTAATAATTGCAATGAAAAGGTCTGCTCTGGTGAGGAAGAGGTTAACTTTCAAGAAGGAAACATGGCCGCAGATACAGGTCTAACAAAATACTTGCAGTAAGCTTTTTGTATCATTAATTTCTCAACTTATTTTTCTCCTGCAGCCCTTTAGTGGATGCAGCTGGTACCACTCACACCCCATCCCACTGATTCCTGTGATTTTGAAGCTCAGTGGATTGCAGCATTTAGATGTGCAGCAGGCCGATTTGTGGGTGTGGAGCAAGCTGTGAAGTGCTACCATTTGGCAGTCATCTTGTGGAAACCCCATTATTAACAAGCATGAGTGCACATCTATTATGTTAGGAACATTCCTTAGAGCCTTTTGCTAATTTCACACCTTGATTCTTTGTAATGACCAAGGTGCCTTTCACATTTTGTAAAGTGTACACTCTGGTGGTGCCACTGCTCATTTCGGTCCTGGTAGATAGATTTGGAACAGGGCTGTTACTCTCTGTTTTGACAAAATTAATTGCCACCATTTACATTAATTGACCACATCTGCTGATTTTATTTCTCAGTTTCTTTCTAGATTTCCATTATCTGGTTTTCAAAACTTAATGTTTGACTGTCAATTATTATTTTTTGTTTATATTGTGTTTCATTCTTCCACACAGTTACTGGACTTCTACAGTTTGACACAAGACAGAGAGAAAAGTTTCTTCTGCTGACTAGGAGAGAATGCAATAAAAATGAATTTTGCCAAAATTTCATTATTTTTCTTGTTGTCTCTGATTTTTAAATTTCTTTGTACAAACAATGGGACTTTGAGATGTCTTAGGGCTGCTTTATAACCATGCAACTGGTTTGAACCTCAGGTACCCATAGTGGTAGGAAAAGACTACACTGAAAATTGTCTTTGAACAATTCTAATTGCATTTAGTGCTCTGGCATAGAAAACCTTCAAAACCAAATGTCTTAAAATTGACCTCAGTCTCAAAGCCCAGTGAGACTGAGGTTTTTGCCAGCTGTTTCTAAAGAAGTTCTCATTGTTACAATATCCATAAAGATATTTATTTTAATGTTTTTATTCTACATTAGGTCATGGGGAAAATATTTTAAAAGACTGGGCTATGAAGACTGCACATTACTGGTTTTTGGTCTGGGTTTTTTTTAATGGGATCTGCATTTCCACTAAAGTCAATCTGTCTAACACACATCTGAGACAGGTATTTTTACTGCATCATCTAATAAGAATACCATGCATTGTCCAGTATGTAGTTCTAAAATTTGGACTCCTAGTGCCATTTTCTGTACTTCTGCTGTGCAGCTTTTTGCTGGAGGTTCAGAAAAGCCAGCAGTTCCATGTTTGCTGTGAGCATAAGGGGATTGGTGGCTCCCCAGTCCACCCAAGCTGCGTGCAGGTGAACGAGCAGGGGAGGCTCTGCTGCCAAGGGGCTCACCAGGAGACCTGCACCAGGCTGAGTGTGGAGCTGTGATTGCAGCACGAGTCTGGACTGGAACAGAAACCCTGCACATCTCCCCTTGTCCCTCCTCACTGCCTGCCCCACCAGGTGTGCTGGGGGCTCTGATGATGACACGGAGCAGCCCAGCCCAGCAGCCCGGGTCAGAGAGCCCTGCAAATGCGAACCTGCTGCACATGCCATGCACACACCTGCACTGAGCTGCTGGGCTACCACAGGCTGCAGCAGAAACAGACCTCCAGAGAAAAGAACAAAATTGCCCGTTGTCCAGAGAGTAATGGAGAGGGCTGGAGAACAGAAGGAGAAAGCAGAACAGGAAAGCAGCTGGCTGCCTTTTTTTATTTTACTTTTTTTCAAATGGTTCTATGCTTCCTCCAGCAATGTAAGAGGGGCTGCTGAGGTGCTGAAAGGGAAGAGGGAGGCATAAATAAAAAGGTGAAAGGGATGCTTGATAAAGGAAATTCAGACCAAGGAGAGAAAACCTGGAACTATTTCAAAGCAAACCTTCCCTAAACTATGGGGAGCAGGCCTGTGAGTCTAAGCAGGCTATGTAATTTGCTGTAGCTCATACCCTCTAATTTAGCCACTAGATGTATTTGTACAGAAATACAGAACTGAAAGCAATTCAGAGCATGTCAGGAAGTGGAGTATGTGTTTCTTGGGACTTTGTCTGGTTGAAGTACACTTAAATACCCATTTGGGAATATAGGTTTGGTAAACAGCGTAGCCAGAAAAAGGAAAAAAATTATTTTTACTCCAGAACTCCTCAGTCATTAGTGATCTGTGCTAGAAGAGTAAATGAATTACCATTTCAGAAGTTTGTTCAGAAGCTGTCACCACAATGTAGCAGCAGTACTGTTTGAAAACCAGGAAAAAAGCCACTTTTCAACTTATGAATAGTCAGAAGAGTATTGAAAAATACCTGGAGGGGCAAAATCCTTGTTTGTTGCAGGATTTTAATTCATCTGTCAGGCTTTTTTTTTTTTTTTTTCTTCTATCAAGCAGTAATTAATAGACATCCTCATCAATGCTATAATTTACAGTGGGACAGCACACAGAGACCAGGGATGCTAACAGTGTGATTATCCTGCACTTCCTTCTGCAATCAGGAAAGAAACCACTGCAGGGTGCATTGCAGTGAGAGCCTGACACTGATTTTGTGGGGCTTGGCAGCATTTTGCAGCAGCATGTTGCTGCTGCAGGTAAGGATTATTTGTATGAAGCCGGTGTCCTCAAGTGTGCTAGATACACACAGTGAGCAATGATGAATGAAGGACACAGTAAAAATCATGTTTAAGAGACAAAAATGGAAGTAAGAAATAAGAAACCACAAATGGGAACCAACAGGAAAAGACTGCAAAACAGCAAGATCACATCAATCAGGATAGAATGCTGTACTTTTGGCACCAATGACCTCACTCTCTCTTGATCCTTCAGTATTACCTCTCTCAGCGCCATTTCCTGAAAAGGTCAAACTTCTTTACCTAAGTCACTTTATTCTCACAATATTTCACCCACAGATGTTGCTGGTGCTCTCCACATGGAAATGAGCACCCTGAGCCTTAAAGCAAGGTCACCCACACTCTCCGTAACAAGTGTGAAACATCAAGCACTGTCAAAGTGCTAAATGCATTTGATTGGAGCTCACATCTGGTTTAAGGAGATTATACCTGGATCAGCTACAAGCTTTGAATTGGCTTATTACTGGGGGTACAGTTTGTGCAGGAGTGCTGGAGAGGGTTTTCATGTATCTATACACATAGGCATGGGATTTTAAATTTATAATAGATGCAGGGGGTTGGTTTGCTGTGGTTGGAGCTATTCTGTATTATTTTTTAATTTTTCCAGTGCATGCTAGAGGACAATGTTAAATGCTGCAGCTTGTGAGAGTTTTTATAGAATTTAAACACAAAACGCATTATCAGCATAACCATATGCCGGTTATCTGTCCAGCATGTCTGATTAGACAGAAATGGATATATAATAGATACATTTTAATATCATTCATATATTGGTCCAAAGTTAACTGTTATCAATATTTCTAGGGTTCATAAGCTGTAGTTTTTAGGTAGGATAGGTAATACACTTGTCTGCAGTTAATAAATAACCAACATAGTTACAGTATCTGTTATTGACATAGGAATATTCGCAAATATTAAAGCAAGTTATACAATGCCTGTAAAAGCTTTCATTTCCCTGATGTCTGGACTAAATGTAATCATGAGTCACCTAATGGCCTGGAGTGGTGTCCTTTGTACACCCAAACACACAAGCTTATGAAGAGGATAGGTGAAGGAAAAAGTGGTGCGGTTTACTGAGGAATCCATTTCTGGCTGTTATGTTTACTTGTAAAAAATTCCCAACATGCTGAAAGGCAATTATCTGCCACTGGGTATGTCCTGAAAATCTGTGGCATGGCAGCAAAGACCATATTTCATATTTAAGAGGATGGGGTCACGGCTGTGGTCACTTCCCTGGGCTTTTGATCAGGGTTGTGGATGGAGTGGAAATTGCTGCAATGTGATGGATGATCTTGGGCTCCCACAGCAGGGACAAACCTGGCAAACATTACTGTCAGGGGTGTTGTGGTCTGAGCATGGTCATTAAAACATAACGTTTTAAGTCCTTTCATGCCATCAGCAAGAGCCTAATAGCAAAAAATATTTCACTTTCGTGAGACAGTTAGCTTTGCTTCTGCCTCTGTGGACGTGGAGACATGAATGGTTTATGCCTTACTGAAGGCATAATCAACCAGAATGCATTCAAGCAAACAGAAGCAGCAAAATTACTCCTTTGGTTTTCTTCTCCATTCTTATCTACAAGACACCAGAAGAGTTGTTTGCTTAGGATGTTCTAATGACAGGATGATACTGCCATGATAACAAGCACATATCCCAGCTTAAACATGTGTACTTGGGAAAAGAGCACTGCTGTGTTTCCCACACATGGAATACAGTGCAGGAGAAACAAATGGTCTTCCCTCAGGTTGACTGCACATCAGAGGATCTGGGTAGGTATGGCCTCCCTGCAAGGCTTTCTGGTTGTCATGTTGGTCTGAGACAGCCTCTCAAGGACTGCTGATCCCACAGTCTTGTTTGCTTTCCTGACATTAAGGGATTTCACATTCTGTTAGGAAATCAAGCTCCCTAAAACACCGTGAGGTTTCTAAATCTAGAAAACCCAGGTTTTCTGATGGCACAGTGCCATCCTTGGCACTGGGAGTGTTCAGATTTCTCTCCATGTTGGATGAATTTCCCCTTCATGTCATCATCTCAGGATGACATGAAAAATTCATGGGGAAGTTAGTCCAGGCCAACATGTAGCTAAGGTGTTTAACCAATCTTTCAGTATGTTTAATGTTCATCTACTCCTCTATCCAAAATTTGGAGCTCTGTTCCTATGCACTGGCTTCCCTGAAATTTGTGTCACTCAGCTGGCCCCTTTTCCTTCCATGTTTCACATCTCACAAGACAGTTCATAGTCAGGATGCAGAACAGCTGCTTATTGCAATTGTTCAAGGCAAACAAGTTCCTTGTCCATGCACAATTCTTCAGTGAAACACCTGCAGCCTGGGTAAGAGCATCCTGGTACTTAGTTCAGCCCTCACAGTGCTCTGTTTGTGGAAGGCCATTTAAAATTATGAGGCTACAGCTAAGGCTTGCCTTAGGGTAGTTGCAAAGGCCAGCTCTCTACACATCCTGGTCTAGAATCTGCTGTTTCCAACAAGCCCACATAGAACTTCTCACTGTTGGCACCTTCCCCATGTTTCCTGGGGTTGAAAGAGGACTTGATTTACATTGAGTTTCAAACTAAGCAGATTGACATCAAAGCAACGGAAATCAGGCCCCAGTAAGTGGTTTATAAATGCAGCCTAAGTGTTTTGAATCAAAACAGTTCTTTCAGTGAATTTGGAGGGGTACGTCTGTTGTCCTTATCATTGTTAGTTTCTGTCTTGAAAACACTGAAAGGTCACTCACATGAAATCCACTCGGGGGATCATTAGGAAAAAAGTTTCCATTCCTGAATAAAACCCTACCGGTGGGTTTTTCCTGTTCTTTTTTTGCATGGAATTACTTGGAGAGCATAGTAATCTTAACAAGAAATGTATGTATGGATTGTCTCAGAGAAGCCTCCTGTGGGTTGTATTGTACAAAATTAAGGAACAGAACCTCGGTCCGTGCATGCTTTTCTCATCCCAGATGGAGAAGACAAGGCTTTGCTCTGCAGTCTTTGCAAACAGCCTTGAGACTGCTTCATTCCCATGCAAAAGGAGTTATGCAGAGGCACCCAGTGAGGACCAGATGTCTGACCCATAAAGTACTTGACTGGAATGACAGCAATATATAAGTTAGCTGGATGTTTGTTTTAGGAAATGTGCTATCTTTAGGTGTATATCTCTAAGCTGTCAATGACAACATTTCCTTCCAAAGCTGAAAGGACAGTGTCTTTCTGTAGTACTAGTGCATCCATTGGCTGCACCAAATAGCATAAAACAAGTACAATGTTACAAGGAAGGAGGAAGGAAAACCCAACAGCTTTTGACATAAACATTTTGTGTAATTGGCCATCTGAAGCTTCATGGAGTACGTGTGTATAAACACAGCAGAGAAGAAGATAAAAAAGGCTTCAATAAATATTTTGTATTAAAGTTTGTCCAAACAACAGAACTATTTAAAATCCAGTCTTTATCCAGATTTGACTTTTACAAATGGATCTGGGATGTCTGATCAGCTGAACTAGAAACAGCAGGGTTTTCACTCAGGAGCTGATGCATTGAGGGGCTCAAAAGAAGCACTGTGCTGAGAGCAATCTTGCCTTCTGTCTTCATCTGCCTGAAATGGCTGAGTAGGCACAGTGATGTCATCCTGCTGATGTGACCAGTAGGAGAAGGAAAAAAATTCCCAAAGGAAGAGCTTTGACTTTGATAAACTAAGGTAAAGAATGAAGCCCAAAACCACAGAGGTGCTTCTGTCTCTTTCTGCCATTGGAACCCTTCAGAGATGGACACTATCAAACAAGCCTATGTAGAAGCTCACAACAGGAAATCATTCTGGTACAGAATGAAATTTCCTATGTATCTGTTCTCAAAACATTACAGATTTGGTAAATTATTCTTTCAGTTTCAGCTCATCTTTTCAAAATGTAAACTTCAAACCATCCTTTTCCCCTGAACTCAATTTAGAAGACAACCTCCAAAGAATAATAAAAAAAATCAGTTATGATTTAAACTCTTCTTTGAGCAAGATTGCTGTTAAAATGTCACATTTTAAGCAGCCATGAGGCAATGTCATACCCTTTTTACTGTGGCTGAGAACAGTCAGGGCGCTGTAGCTCTCCGATGAAGTAAGTGAAACTGTATAAATATTCGGTAAATTACTCTTCACAATGAGCAGTCTGTCTAAGCAAAAGCTTGTGTTATAGTCCAGACAATACTGAGAACTTTCTAGCACTGACCTTAGAGAAGACATACTGCATAGCCCAAATCCAAACATGACCAAGCTAAGTGCAAGCAAACCAGGGGTGCTTTCCTTTCATTAGAATTTCTCTCTGACCTCTGGATGACAAGGGCATAGGAAAAGGAAGCAATTTTTCTTCTGTCCTTGGGGAAAGAACATTTGAAAGAGATTTCCTGTGACTGGTCTACATCATCTCTCTGGTGCCTGATGGGAAACCCTGGATGACCACCTTTTTTAACATCCATCATAAGTATTTATTCTTTTTTTTCTCCATGAAGGGCCCTGTGTGAAATTCACAAAAGCTTTAAGAGGGTACTGCAGGTAGCTGGATGGGATCAATCAAAATGTTTTAGCACTTTAGAGAAAAGAAGTGTCTTACTGGAACAATTGTTCCAAAGTCAATCCTTCTGATCTCCTTAAATTTTTAACCATTTCCCATCTTTTTCTCCCCAAAGGCTCTAAAAGTCTATTAATAAAGTTCAATGTGATATCCTTCTTTAAGTGCTTTGTTGAAAGTTTCAGAAGGCCTTTTCTAAAATCTTATTATAAGTTTAAAAATATATTTATCACCTCAATTTTTGTCATTTTAAGTTACCACATGCATTACAGAAATAACACTTCTTATGTACTCCCAATCCTTTTGAGTTGTGGCCTGTTTAACCATGGTAAGGCCATATGCCAAAATATTTGTTCTCAGAGCCACAGGTCCCCAGGGAGCCCTTGGCTATGACCAGCAAGCCAGAAATCAGGGCTGGACCTTTCCAGATTTTCCTCTCTGATGATATCCACCTAAGGGCAATTTATGATTCTTCATTTCCTAACAGAAGGCCTTCCTAATGTGCAGCTTACTGCACATTAGAGCTTTCTTTTTGTTCTGCCTGGATGAATGCCTCAGCATTCCTGAAGCCTCAGCATTCCCTATCCTCTTTTCAGTTGTGCAAGTTCCTGTATTGTATGGAAGCTCCCACCAAGAGTATCGTGGTTTACCTAAGTGTTCTACGTGGTAACATAAGCAAGGTTATCCTACACAGAGCTCCAGCTGCATGAAAAGAGAGGCACTGAGTGAGAGAAATGAAGGTACAAGCGTGGGAAAACAATTGATTCCTACACTAAACAATTCACCAAAAATACACTGCTGAGGTCTTTTAAGTATGGGCCTCTCTGATGTTACAATGTTGTGAGACTAACCTAGTAGTCTCATAATATTTCTCAGAGAAACAGACATGTCTTACACCAAGGGTGATACCAGGCTACAGCTGTTATCAGGGTAGACATTAGGATCTGCATTAGGGTTGCAAGGAGGCAAAGAAACAATGGGCAGTGTTCACAGGCATCCTACATTTTTCTTTCCTTTGTGCAAACTGGGAATGGTAAGATCATAGTTTCAGAGGCTTCAGAGATGCAGCACTAAGAAGAAAAGTAGTTGTAACTCTGGTGAGCGATTAGGGTGGAAAATATGGCTGGGCTACAGGGGAAGGATGGACCTGAAAGCTGATTGGAATACATTAACATTTTGTGCTTCACAAAGCAACAAGTTTGTGGTGCTACTTTTAGGAGTCAGGGAAAAGAGGAAAAATAGAGGTATGGTGAAATTGGGAAATTCAGGAAGGATCAGCTGTGCTGTGCTGAGACCTGTCATCAACCCGGGTTCGTATTTTCTGGTTCAAAAAGTTGGTGGTGTTACAGTACAATGGCCAAGAATCTTAATATGATTTAGGCAGCTAGAGCCGAGTGGTCACCTCTGATGAAGACGTTCAGGACAAATTTCCACAGGGACCTACAAAGAAATACTCATCAGTTACAGGGATCCCTTCACTTGTAGTGGTCTGTAAGCTATGTCTGGGGGATTATAATTAGAATTAAGACTTCATAAAACTGATTAACTGGGAAGACAGATGTGTTTAGAACAATGTCCCAGTTAGATTTTATTTCTTTCATGTTTATAATGGGATTAGTGTCAAGAAAGGGACATTTGATGCAAAGAAGGCATTATAAATTGCCAGATAATCTTGTTTAGAACTACTGGTAGTTACTTGGCCCCAAAATTACTTTTAATTCTGGATTTTATGTGACTTGTGACATTAGGCATCACTGACACTGGTTTAGGTTGATAATTGGAAGAAATTTAAAATATGTCCCTAGGTATGTGGGAAGTTAATATCACCATTATGCCCAAGATATTTTGCTCTGAGGTTCATACACAGCTATGACATAAGGCTCATATTTAGAGTATTCCTCATGTTGGAATTAGCAGCATTGTGGCATTTGAAGGAAGAAAGCATTGAGGAAGTGTTGAGTTCTGCTTTAATGTTACTGAACTAGAGTTTCACTTGCTAAAAATCCTCAATACAGGATAATATTGAGGTTTGGGTTTCACAGAGATCACCAGACCAAACATAAAATTGTTGCTAAAGCAAGGGCTGTGATTAAGGTTGAAGTTCAGGGTGGGAGAAAAAACATAGAAGGAAAAGTCTAAGAATAGGACAGTAGCCTAAGTTAGGGCCTTGTGTGGCTTGCTGCATATTTTTATCTCTTGGGTTTGTGGTGTGATTGAGGCTTTGTCCTAGATTATTGGTGATACTCTGTTAGGAAAAGCAAGACAGTGAAAGACTACAAAAAAAGCCAAAATAAGAAAACACAAAAGGTCAAGGTAAAGCAGGTTATGGACAGCGTTTGAACTTTGGCCAATATTTTCTTGCTGCATTCTCCTACTCTGAAGCCCAGCCCTGGGCACCCACCACCCTCCCATTAGTCCCATGGCTCTTTCCAATTCTTTCCGGGTGTTAGTGGTCCAGGCAGGAAAGATTCTGGGCTCTGCTGAGGAGTACACCTAAGTCAGATTGGAAGTGGAGTATATTTAATATTTTTAATATTCCCCAAATATTTTTGGATTGAAAATAGTGAGGGGACAAGCTTTTGCACTATTCCTCAATTCTGCAGAATTTTGTATTCTGTGCTTCTGACTACAGATTAGCAGTTTGATTTCTGAT
This sequence comes from Serinus canaria, assembly GCF_022539315.1. Taxonomy (NCBI): domain Eukaryota; kingdom Metazoa; phylum Chordata; class Aves; order Passeriformes; family Fringillidae; genus Serinus; species Serinus canaria. Next base: position 25,339,715 of record NC_066343.1, on the reverse strand, counting down.
CCTAGTTGTTAACTAACCCATCATTATTTGATATGTAAAAACACTAGAAGACAAGTGCCGAAGGAGCTCTTATGTTAATTAAATGGGCTTTAGGTATAATGGCACTTGGGATTTTTGTTTATCACACTCTTTAACCACAATACCCCTAGATTTTTGTTTATCAGTCTTAAACTCTCACAATACCCCTAGATACAGCTGTAGTCTCAAGACAGCTGAGAATCTCAAGCCTAAAATATGACAAAGATAATTTTGGATATCAGTACTCAAATTCTCATTGCAGACCACTTACCATCTTTTTCTTACTAGAGTCTTTGAAGAAGCAGCCCAACATTCTGAAAATCAGAGTTAAATTAACATAAACAAAAGACACCATATGTAAAAAGGATTTGAAACAAATGTTGGGGAAAATATCCCCACTGTGCACCCCATTTCTCGTTATCAAAAATCTACTTGAAAGTGAATGCTGGTTAGACATACCATCCAAGATTTGCCAATGAATGACAAGTTTAAAATTGAGACCCATGTTGTGATCAGTCACAGATTTCCTCCTTTAACATCTTCATGCTTTATGGAAAGACTGGCCCTTATCTGGGTCTCAAAGCAAAGGAGGACAGGAAGTTTAAACTATTGCATGCACTCTTGTTGGAAACATCCCCTGGGAAATTAATATATTTTTGCATTAAAAGGTCTTCTGAAAAACAGAACGCCAGTCTACGGTTTTTGTTATTTCTTCCACAGTCAAATAATACCTAGAAAATTTAAGTTTAAAAGTTAATATATACACCTGTTGTGCAAACAATGTTTTCTTTAGAAGGCAGGTGGAATACCGTACAGGTAAAATATTTGGGCATTTCTAGAAGGAAGGACATATTTCTCAGCCTACATTTAGGCATGAAACCTTAGAGCTTGAAAAACTAAACATGTACCAAATTCTATATGTGTGCAATATCTCAAATCCATCTGCTTTATCCTTCATAAACCAGAACTCAAATTTGTCATAGCCTGAACCCTAACTCTGACATGAAGGTTAGCACAAAAACAACTCCTAAGCTTCAGGGTGGGTACATGAGAACCAGGATGGGTGAAATGTCATTACTGTTTCTGTAAAATTTGAAAAAACCTTCTAAATCCTCAAGGGGGGGAAAAGCAGTCAAAATCCTCCAGCAAAAAAAAAAAAAAAACAACTCAAAAAGCCAAACCCATAAGATGCATGACAAGCAGATGTGCAGGAGATGAGAGGGAAGTTGTGCTCCTTGTGTTCCTTGCTCTCATTTCTGCCTAACAAAATCAGTGAGTCCTCCCCTGGGCCCCATGTGACAAGAAGTGTTGGTCCTCCCTTGTCAGGGGAGTCCCTGGCTGTTGGCTGCCAGCATGGGTGATGCATGCTGCGAGCAGGCATTCTCTGCATCCCCCCAACAAAGCGCATTCCCAGCTGGATTACTCATACTCCACTGGCTCCTGTTTTTCTTCATGTGCACTCATTTGCAAGCCATTGAACAAGAGACACAAAGCTCTCGCTAAAATTGGGTCACATGTGTGTTGCCCCGTCAAGCCACTGGGTTTGCCAAAACCAGGATTTTCCAGCCATCACAATGGATTTTTTAAAGCTCCATCCATGACAAAATTAAAAAAAAAACACAACAACAACAATAACAGCAACAAAAAAACTGGGGGGAAAGGGAGGTAATGAAAAAAAAAATCCCCCACTCCAGAAAGCTGTGGTGCCAAGAAGTAAAGATGAAGTTAGTATTCTCTGACGCTTTTTTGATATACTGACATATCAAATGTTCTTTATCACGGCATTCAATTTCCAACACCAGCTGATGTTTCTTACCACGTTTAATTCTTTTCTAGCTAAGATTCATGTGGAAAGACCATTCTAATTTTTTACAGAATATTGGCTTTGTGCAGCAAAAGCATCTTCTGGGTTGAACATGAACCAAGCCCTGGGATCAGAGAGTAGATAAACATTTATCCAAATCATATGTCGAAGTGGCCACCACTGACATTCAGACTCCAGACATACAGCACCTCTTCCTTTCCATGAACTGCACACCTTTTCCAAGCTCAGGGATCTGTCTGGCTTTTGGGAAAACTGTGTCAAGTTCAATGGCTAAGAAAGGTTCAGGAATGATGAATTCCCTGAGGCAGGAGAATCTTAAAGAGAAGTGAGGGAATGAAAGCTTGCAAAAATGATGTTGTTGGAATATTTTTGTTAAAAAGCAGATTTTTTGCCCCAACAACACGAGATTTACCCTGATAAGTGGGCAAGTCCAAGTAATCTAGCTATGAGCACTGCTAGCAAAGTAGAGCCTTACACAGGACAAAAGGGAAGAATGAGACAAGTCAGAGGTTATTCTGAGCCACACCTGGGAGGCTTTACTTTGGGGTGCAGGAACGCCCTCAAAAAGGGAGAAGCATTGCCATCCCTGTGCACGGATTTAGATTTCACTAGAAGTTGTGGGGAAGTCATGAATTAACCCAATAGAAAAGTTTAAAAAAATAAAACTTTTGCTGTCCTTTTATGGTTGCTGTCATCTTGCACCAAGAGACTGTGAGACTAGAAGTATGGTGGGAGCATTGGACCTGGGCAGCAGGACCAGGGCTGTTTTTCTCACCCAAGGTAAGGTAAGAGCAGTCAGTAAAAGTCCCAGCCTGCTTTGCTCTGAATGGTTATGTGCTGCCTCTGTGCAGACTATGAACAACATCACATAATTACTTTTAGGAACAGCAGTCCAGAGCCTTAGCACTGTCAGATGTGTGCCTGTTGCATTGCACTACAGCCTTTCCCCCTTTCTGCCCATCCTCTGTGTATGCTGCAGCACAAATGGAACAGGAATACCAGACAGAAATCAGTGAGGTTACAGGTGATCTATCCTTCCTTTCTGTGGCGTTGCACTCTCATTTCTGGACCAGCAAGGGGGCAGGCTGACAAGGTCTCCATCGGGAGCATGCTCTGGAGAGCCAGGACTGGCTGTTTCATATGAACCTGGGCCAGTTCAACACCACAGACAGAATTCATCTGAAATTTGAGAAGATGTTTTGATAGTTTTGATGACAGATTCAGCTGTAGGAAAAATTAAGGTCTTGCTTGGCTCCCCAATGCATGTTAAAACCTATGTTGGCATTATCCAATAAAGAGATAAAACAGAACCATCAATTTAGTTTTGCTCCTCCCAGAGAAACATTGTCAGTGCTCCTCCCAGTGAGGTGAAGCTGCTGCTGAGCAGGCAGCAGAGCAGAGAAGAAATAGTCTGCTGTGAGTGCCATTTTAATTAGCATTAATGTTTTTGGCCTTCACTCTACCAGCGAGATACATTTGCTCTTTTATAAGGTAAGGACGTGAACTCCAACTGAGAGATCTATGTAGCAGGACACATTGTACACATCATTAGCTCTGGGGTGTGAACATAATAAGCTAGTTTCAGCTACTCCAGCTCTGACTCTGTTGCTTGTGGTAAAGTTACGCTGGGATAAACTTGAGTCAGTGTTCCCAGCAGTATCTCTGATATTCTTGTGTTATTTGATGGGTGGGTCTGGAGGCATAATACAAGATATTTCATTTTCTCATAGATTATTATTTCATAGCGTTCCTTTACTAGGCAGGAGTCTAGGTGGAAAAGCCAGGCAGGGCTGAGCCTACCCCCAATTCTAGCTCTCCCTGGTCTGACAGCAGCTCTGAAGAGAAGAGGTTGGGGGTGTTGCTGAATGAAAAATTCAACATGATTCAACAATGTACACTCACAGCCCAGAAATCCAGGCATGTCCTGGGCTGCATCCAAAGCAGTGTGGGCAGCAGGGGAGGGATGGGATTCTGCCCCTCTGCTCTGGTGAGAGCCCACCTGGAACCCTGCATCCAGCTCTGGGGTCCCAGCACAGGGAGGACATGGACCTGTTGGAGTGAGTTCAGAGGAGGGCTGTGAAGATGATGGCTAGAGCACCTCTCCTATGAAAACAGCTGGGAGCGTGGGAGTTCTTCAGCCTGGAGATGAGAAGACTCCAGGGAGACCATGTAGCACCTTCCAGTATAAAAATGTAGCCTACAAGAGAGCTGGAGAGTGACTTTTGACAAGGGCACATAGTGATAGGATATTGGTAATGGCTTTGAATTGAAAGAAGGTAGGTTATTATTAGATATCAAGAATAAATTCTTACTGTGAGGGGCTCAATGCACTGGCACAGTTTGCTCAGAAATTTGTGGATCCCCTGGAGTGTTCAAGAACAGGTTGGATAGGGCTTTGAGCAACCTGATCCAGTGTAAGGTGTCCCTGTCCATGTTGAGGCCAGTTGGAACTAGATGATCTTCAACATCCCTTCTAACCCAAACTCTTCTATAATTCCATGAATTTGAAGGGATGAGCAAGCAGCTAGGCAACACCACAGCATAGCTGCAATGCCTATGCTGCAGTCCTGATTTGTCAGACTGCTCCTCTGGCTCTGCCACAGATACACAGGATCACATGCTCTTGCTGTTGCTGTTTAATTCCTGTTCTCCAACACTGAGCTTTGCATAGCTTTGGCATTCATCAAAATGTTTAAAAACTCCTCTGAAAATGTTTAAAAACTCCTCTGGTTGGATGGACCATTTCACCGCCACTCTATCTTTCAAGAGAGCATTTCCATTATTTCCAGTATCTATGACAGAGGTCAACTTCCTGTGCCATCAAACAATAGACAATAACTTGCTTTCTGGCAGTGGAGGAACCTGGAAAAAACCTTCATGTACTTCTTAGAAATCTGATAACAGGGTTATCTTCTAAGCATGAAAATACTTATGACCTTAAATGTCATTGTGGAATATCTTGCAGATATTAAGCACAACTGCTGACTCTGGTGTGTAAGCATTCAAAGGGTTCCATATGGGGCATAACCTTTCTTGGGAGTGATTGCGCAGATTGCCTTGTGTGGTTTCCTGTGTTGTGGTATTAAAAGTCTGGAAATGTAACTAAAATACAGCAATAGATTTTTGGTGAAAAAAACCTTTTATGAGAATAAAACAGTCTCATGAATGTTGCTGAAATACCTTAACAAAGCAGAAGACCTGTGTCTATATGTCTTACTGTCATGTATGTCTTTTCTTTGCTGTTGCTCAGAACAAAACCTGGCTACATGCATGTACACACATACAAACACAGTAATGTTTAACAGCATTTCATTGTGAAATAAAAGGAGGCATGCTACTCTTGTCCATGGGAAGATGGTAAAGCCTGCTGCCAGGAAGAGGAAGTACTTTACACATGTAAGATATACTTAGGGGTAAATCTTGTATGTCCAGGTGTATCTGAAATATCCACATTTCCAGGCAGATTTTGCTGTCACTGTGAACAGTAGTAGAAAGGTCTGCTAATAGGAACAGGAACAGGATCAGACAGACAGTAATGTCTCAGTATTTTGAGGTTTACAGTGTACAGGGTCTGAAAGAAAATAGTTCTTCATTACTGCTGTGATCATGCAGGTAACAAAGGCTGGAAACTACCTCTTGTGCCATCTTTTCGTGTTCAATCTCTGGTCAGAGGCAGTCACTCCAGACAAAATGCAGCCCTTTTAGGATAAGATTGGAGGAAATGGTTTTATCTAAAGTTTTTCCTCTGGTCCCCAGAGGATTATTCTGAAAATGGTTATGAGCTTTAGGATCTCCCAAAACTGATGCAGAGAAAAGTTGATCATCACTTGCTTGGGTCTGATAGCATTTGTTTGACACTTGGGTCATCACTTGCTTGGGTCTGATAGCATTTGTTGCATAAATTCCTGGGGAGCTGATAAAATGTCATGGCTCAAAATAGAAATCTGGCAGTCCAATGAGATGGTCTGTTCCCCTTAAGTTGTTTTACAGGGTAGCTCATGGTAACCACTGAGAAACCCACTGAAACCAACTTGTTGAGCTGTGTACCTCTCCTAGAAATGGTGTATATTTATGACTCTGGGCCATATTGAGATCACAATTCTCTGAGTAGGACAGTTTGAAAAACCAGAAAAACTATCTTCTGAGAGATTCAGCATGACTTTCCAAGCCAGGTTTTCTGAAACTGAAGAATGATGATGCATGAAATATGCCTGTCCATTACTAAGCTCGTCTGTGACCTTTGATGTCCTCATAAGGGAGAGCTGGGTATGGGTATGTTTGCAGAGCTCAAAGATCTAAGCACCACTGGTCCATGTTCTGGGAACGCTGTCAGGAGCCTCCCAAGGCATCTGGATCTTCCAGAGGGAAAATATCAAAGTTTTATAAAGGATTTCTCAGCTGTCCTTTAGCTGAGAAATAAATCTTTTAGCCTATTTACCATCTGAAAAGACAGAAATCCTTCTATTTTTCCTAATTTTCTTATCTTACAAATTCTCCTGCTATTTTTTCTCCTGTGTCACTTGGCAGTTTTTATGCCTGCAGGTAATTAAAATTTGTACATATACACTTCTGTTCTGAAAATGAGAAATAATATAGGAAAAATTAACATGTAAATGAAAAATAGCCATTACATTTTTTCCATTTTTCAAATGATCTCTCTGGGATTTTTTAAACTCATCCAGTATTGAATAAGTATTCCCTTTTCCTCTTCTTGTGGAATTGGAGAGCCTCCCTCTCCAAATTCAAACAAACCATTCATAAAGTACATTACATCTGAAAGATCTTCATTTTCACAAAGACAAAAGAAAATTAACACTCTTAATGTAAGACAAAAGAAAATTAACACCCTTCTGGTTGTTCAGTACATTCCCACATATATTAAACATGTGTGGCATGTCCCACCCACCAACTGTCTTTCACATAATTGTGTGTGTGCTTGGAGCCACTGCTGGTAAGTATGTGTTACCTCAGTGTTACTTTACTGAGGGTTGACAGTGCAAGGTTTACTGGGAGGGATGGCACATCTTATTAGACAAACACATCCACCACTGACCAAAAAACAGACCAGGTGACAGGCACACAAGCTTTCTCTATATGTCTGAAACCAAAACAACAGACTAGAAGCTAAACATGAGTGGAAATCATTGTTCCATTTCCATAATTAAAGAAATCTTGTGTCTGTGGCACAGTGTACTGTCAGCAAGGTTATAGAACTCTTAATGCCGGGGAGGGGACACAGAAAGAGAAGGGATTCATTTTCACCTCTAGGCAGTTATTTCTGGAGGGGAGAAGATTGTAATTTTTTTACATTTTTAATGCAGACTGGGGAAGGCTATAGAGGTGTAGCATACATTCTCCCTGAGTCAGTCCAGTGGCTTCTCTGCTCTGGAACGCATTTTTTTCAGAGGGGAAGCTGGAACAACATGAGCCGATCAGATAGTGTCTCCAGATAGATCATGTACATAGGAAATGGGTCATTAGTCACTATTATTCAATGGTTTTTGCAGGATACTGCTTTCCCTTCTTCACTAAGGCTGCAGGTTTCCTACAGCACATTCACTTCTGCACCATCCTGGGGTCCGCATTCCTGCGGGGTAATTGGAACCAGCTGCTTACCTACAAAAAAGGCAGGAGGAAGAGGTCACAAAAGTTGAGTTTTTCAAGCCAGAGACATCCCTTTGGAGATAAGGATGGCTTTGACAGTGATATTTACTGTCTATTTGTCATTACTGCATCATTTTCTTTTCCTGGACACCTACAAGGTCTAGTGGCCCTATTTCTATGAAGAGTGAGTGCATTTAAACTCCTTTTGGCAAACAGCAATGACTTTTTTCCTTTCCATAAAAGCAAACATGCACTGTCAGTGCAGTGAAATGATTATATATGCTAGCATTTTCAGGAGAGGTTTAGAAGGTGTTAACAGTGAAAGAAGACACTTCAAACTAAACAGATTCAGCTGGGGGACAAATCCCTCAAATTACTTGAAGCTCAGGAAGACTTGGCAGGAATGTGCATTTGCTTCCTCACTTTCTGAAAGACAGAGACAAACAAAAGCCACAAGAAAGTTTGAAAATATTACTTGGCTTCTCCTGCAGACAACTACAAGTGCTTAATTTAGAGAAGGTGCATTAGCACATAAACCTTCCAAGAGGTTAAAAATGATACAGTCACCCATTATTTTGTGCCTGTGTTAAGGAGATGCGAATAAATAATTTTCATTTTCATCCAAAAGCTTGAGACATGAAGCCTGCCTAGGAGGTGGAACAGGGGACCTAGCAAAGCTGATTGAATGGCTTTGAGAGGCAGTAGGAAGGAATTTGCGGTTTCATTGCTTTGTATGGAAGCAACCTGCAATGCCACTGCAATATTTTCCCCCAGTGACTCCTTGAAACTTGCAGGGTCCAGGATGTTTAGAGCGAGTGAAGGTGCAGATGGTTGGACTGAAACCCCACATCTCAAAAAGCTGGAGAGAGATGCAGGATCTGGGAAAGTGGGGAAGAAATACCTGAGAGTGGATGAAATCTGAGCTGCAGCAGCAAAGCAAGATTGGAGAGAGCTGTAGCCAACACTGTCATGCCTGCACAGAGGAGAGCATAATGAGCCTCAAGCAGCTCTCAAACACTGGGTTGGATCACTGTTGGTCAGAACCAGACTAGGAACCTGTAGACTCTCTCAGAGCTGGGAGTGGCACTTGTCTGCCTCTGAGGCAATGAAGTTTTGGTTAGCATCATGAAATGTATGCAGATGTCCACAGCATATATCAGGAGGTTTTCCAGAGCTGGGGTGTTTCTGAGTTCCATCCTGTCATCCACTCTGTGAAAGTGACTGGTCTCTTCAGTCACTCCTTTTCATTTCAGTAGCTTACCTTGTGTCCCAACAAGGGACAAAACATTCCATGTTTTAATGAAGAAGCACCACTAGTGTGCAGATTTCTTTAAAATGTTGTGATATTATCAGAGTCCTTAATGTTATGACATTTGTTCAGAAATCTCAGGAAACTTCTAGATAGAACTCAGCCATGTGGAATTATGATGTAACTGAATACTGCTAGTAACTTCAAGAATCTCTGTCCTTGACGTTTTCAGCAAATTACAATCTGCAATTACTTCAGCCTTACGACCCTTACCTGGCCAGGATTTCTGAGATTCACTGCAAACTCATCTTTAGACAAGTGAAGAGTTCCATGGGAAAGTTAAGGAACCACCAAGCTTATGTAATTGTTTTTTCATCACAGCAATGCAAGCAATGACTTATGCTTGAGAAGAGCATGAGCTATGACTCTAACAACAGGTCTGTGTTTGATCCACTTCAGATGCTGCTTCTGAACTTCAGCAAAAGTATTCATCCATTTTTAACTTTGTGGCAGCCCAAATACAGGGTATTTTTGTATCTTCTCTGCTTTTTTCCTTAAGCATTTCTTATTTAGCCAAACTTCACATATTGGTATCACTTTATGAATGAATTCTGCAATATTTTAGAACCACTCTGTTGACTTGGTGTGTTTTGTACAGAGAGACAATAACTGCACATGCCTTGGACCAAATAGCTCATACATATGAAAAAGGCAGAAGATTTTTCCAGTACAGAAGGGCAGAGGCCTGCAAATATTATCTGCAATCCAAGCAAAAAGTGAATCAAACAAAATACAGCAGTTTATAGATAGCCCAAGTGTCTTTTCAGTATCACTGAGGTCTGCCCATAGCTGGCCTGCAACAGATGATGAAACCACAGGTAATGACATGGAACTGGAATAGAGGGGTTTGCAAAGCACTTACCTGCCAGGAGTGGGTTATTGGAAACAGTGGTCAATGTGCCAAGGAATGCTGACATGGAACTTACCTTTAATTACTGAGTTAATGATATTCTCCAGAAATGGAAGAGTAGACATGGGTAATGCCCACTGAAATCACTTAGAATATCTTTCAGACTGACTGGTGCAGGCTGTATCAGTATATTTTCCAGGGTGCCTGTAGCATGTCTCTTTCTTTGATTGTCTGTTGACCTAAATGTGCCAGAGGCATTTTGATACTGTATGTGTGTGTCAATGAAAGGAAAGTCTTCAGCCTGGTCTCAGCTCTATGACACATCCTACCAGAGCAGATCCCTTGGGCACTTGCTGGTACTGCAGTGTACCCCAACACAAGGGCAGAACAAGCTTGCTAACACACTCTCCTACCTTGAGAAATACCAAGACATTTTATTTAGAGCAACTTCTAACTTAAAAGCCTGCCTGATACCACTTGAGGAAGGAAACAATGAAATAAATTGTGTAAAATATTCAAAAGGGAAAGCACTAGACAGGAACTTCAGAAGTTGTTTAAAGCATGTTGCAATTACAATGGAAGTTTTAGAAAGAAGTGAATGAAAACAACTGCTCTAGCATTCTTTAGATAGTCTGCATTATTTCAGAAAAAAATACACTGAAGCTATTTCTTTTAATTAAAAATAATAAGATTCCAGGGAAAGAAAAACCAAAACCAGTAGCATCAGCAAAGGAAAAAAAAAAACCAAAACGAAACCAGGGAGCTGGATGTAAGCCTAGCTGAAGTTAAATAAACAGCATAACCTAGGCTTTATTTGAAATCCTGGAAGACTGATCATATGATATTGCAATGTGTGTAATAACTGTTTAAGGGTTTCATAAAATAGTGGGTTTGGAATAAAAGAGAATATAAGGGTAGAAGTGTAATCAACCCATGGAGATCACTTAGCTCTACACTTGAACTGTTAAATGCAATTAATACTTTAACAAATTTCAGATATTTCAATATTATTGTATTCCATAAGTCTCTGTGCTAGGTCATACCCCAAAAATCGTCACTGCCTCTTTAAGGCCCGTCATCTGGAGAGGGAATTGCGGCACTCGGGAAATGCCAGGACCTTTTTTAAGGTCAGGGTTGCTCAGGCAGGAGCTCTCTTGCCTTTATCTTTCATTCTTGTTGGGAAGCTGGGATGGTGCAAGGCACAAGCCTGTTTTTCCTCCTTCTGGGCTCCCGAAGAGGTTGCTTCAGGCAGATCTCCAAGCAGCAGCTCAGGAAGCTGAACTTCACAATCCTGAACTTTTTCAGGCATATTCCACAATCCCTGTCCATAACCCGGAGCTGGGGCAGTTTGGGGCCAGGCCACCATCTGTCGGTGCTTGGTGGGACTATTCCCTTTCCCCTGCAGCACACCAGCAGCTGGGAATTGCTGCCAGCCGAGGGAGAGGGCTCAGAGAGGTTGGATCTACATGTTGGATGAGTTCTTCTGTTCCTGACTTCCAGATGCCAGAGCCTCTCTGTCATTCATCAACTACAGAGAGACTGGCAGACAACAGTCACCACCAGAGAGATTGAGGGGGCATTTCCCTGGCTTTGGACTCCAGCTTTTCTTTTTTTTGGTCCTTGTTCCTTGTTGTCTGGGGGAAGTGGGAGTTTTTGTCATCGCAGTGGTCTCTGGTCTCTTCTTATTAGTAAAAAATAAAAGAGATGGTAACTCATTTTGGAGTGTCTTCCCCCTTAAACCCAGACAGGCATCCACTGTACCCTAAGAGCCCAGAAAAATTTAACATATTTTCCATATTATTACCCACTTGAATCCCTGCTATGCTTTGTGGTGTTGTGTATGCCAGATGTTTAGACTGTTGCTGCTGCTTCCTTGTGACTGGCAGAGAGGTCACTTCCAGATCCACAGCTGACACAGCTCCCACTTGTCCTGCTCAACACCCTCTTGGAGGCAACATTTCATAAGTGGATAATGGGGTGGTGATTGTCATCAGGGCTAGATCATGAGCCTTACAAAGCCAACAGATGCCACACCACCTAGCTGGGTATGAGAGATGTGATTTCGGGCTGTGTCTTGTAGGTAAAACATCTGACAGCGTTTTTTTACACAGATATTGGTTAATCCAGTGCAAAGGAGAGAGGCTTTCTGCACTACATCACACAGAAGTCTTTGGTGTTCCTGGGGTTGCTTTTACTTTTCTGGTGAGCAGTGATACCGTTTGTGGGATCAGACTCCCCTGTGCTCAATTTCCTACTCAAGCAAAGACATTTTTGGCACTCTGACCAAAGGAAAGTCCCAGTCTGGGAGTACATACAACCAGAGGTGGAAATGGAACAAGACCTTGGCAAATTATCTTGCCCATCATGAAAAAACTAGGAGTAAAAACAGCCAACAAAACCAAAACCCCCCAAGAATTCAAGAGTTGCAACAGTCTCCATTAAGCTGTGACTCATTACTGCAGACCAATGATGGATGCTGAGGCTGTCAATCACATCCTTTTTCCTTGCAAAAGTCACTGCCATCAAGGCATGTCACCTGTTGTGGTGTCAGCATGATGTCAGTCCAACACCACCACCATGGCCCCAGGTGCTAATGGTTACCCCAATATTACCCCATTACTAATTAAATTTTGCAACAGACCAGGAGCACACACCTCACATCCCTTAACAGAGGCTGATGAGGATGGGTGCCCCTCCAGGCATTTCTGCCTGAAGGTAATCAGTGGCCTCATGCAAAGGACCCTCTTAATGGAGTGGCTACAGTCAGGGACCCTGGAAGGCAAGTAAAGCAGATGCCAGTTGATCTGTTCCTTTGGTCTCCCCAGATCATCCCACTGTCACTCTATCCAGCCTGCTGCAGAAGACATCATTCCAAAACACCACAAAATCCTGAAAAAAAGCCTCAGGACAGCTAGATTAGAAGGAAACACCCTCAACAACTTTTGCTACTATGTAGTGACTTCTCTTCTCTTTTTTTTTCAGTTGCTAACCCTGCAGCAATTGCTCTTTTCACATTTTTAAGCTTTTTTTTTACCTCTGTGAACAGTGGAAACCTTGTAAAAATGCATTTCCTGGGGCATCATTCATGTTCATTCATTCAGTGTAGCCTCAAGCAAACAGCTGCATGAGACGGAGGACAAACAAGAGAAATACAACTCAATTTGATCGGAAAAAAAAACACAGGAAAAAAACCCCCAACAATAATGTAAAATGGTTCTCTTTTTTTAATTTTCAATTTGAATTTTGCAGTACATTCATTAACCACTTTTTCCCAGTGCTGCATATAATTATGAAGGCTACAATGGCAGCAGCAATGCATAGTCTGTGAAGTTCAAGAAACAACTTCATGAGTGTAGATGGGCTCAGGGCTGTGTACAGTACTCGAGAAAAGGTACAAAACTTGCCATTTGTGATGATGGGCAGTCAGCTCAGGATCACAGCACCACAGAGTTACTCTGGTGAAATTACATCAATCTAACCAAATATGTTTCTTACTGTGTCAAAACAGATATAACACCTTTGTCAGATATTTAACTTTTCTAAATGGATTTGGATCTAAAACAAGCCCTAAATAGATGTAGTCTCAGTGGGTATTCTTTTTTGTTATGTGGTTTAGGAATTGCTGAATTTTCTGAAACTATTCCTTCTAACTCTGTAGAGTTTTGACCAAAAAGCTGCAGGACTGAGATGAGATTGATGTCTCCTGATTTTTAGGTGCCCCTATTCATTTGTATTCAGTGTGAGACAGTTAGGATGTGAATCGATGAAGTGGTGTAGTTGCACATGTGAAAATAAAGGACTTTTTTTGAAATGTTTAATTTGGTGGTAAATTTCTCTAAAAGCTTAGGCTTACACAAGGACTGTTTTATTACTCAATGCCAGGTTTGCTATTCCCTTTGCCCATTTGATCTTAATGAGACCCACATTGCAAAAACGTCATGCAGTCTGTAGGGAATACATACAACCTTGCATGTTTGTTTAATGTTGGTTACTTCAAGACCAGTTAGGATGAGGAGAAGGGAGAAGGCTTGATTCCTGCATGTGCAAAAGTAAAGGAATAAACAAGCTGTGCTATGAGATTAAGGGAATACTTGGAATTAATTAGTTTCTGCATTGCTTTGAGAATATTATATGCTGGTCTGAGGAGAGCTGCTGATGTCAACTGCCATGAAAGCACAGCTGGAGCACAGCATGAAGGCAGCAAATCCCTGAGACAGAATCACACTCTTGGTATTTCAGCCACGGCCACGTGTGGTTTTCTGGCAACTGGGCTGTCTTACAGAAAGGAAGTTTGTTTGGAAGCAGAGGCACAGATCTGCCCACACAGGTAGGAGGGATTCCTGCCCAGAAGCAGGGTGGCCCTCAGAGCCAGCATGGCAAGCCAGGCACTGGCTCCCACACACTCAGTTGAGCCATGGCCTTTGGGGTCTGTCTGCACCTGCACACTGACCTGGGCATGAAAACAATGAACATTTCTGACGTCTGTGTTACAGAGATGTGTCTGTACCTGAGCAGGACAGAGGTACCAACAAAGCACGAAGAGCAATAGACTGAGAGCAGCAAAGAGGTGAGGAATTAGGGTCCCAGCTTAATGACAGGAAGGAAAGGTCTGGGCTCAGATTATATCACTCCAAGTCCTGCATGTTGCCTTGAACCACAGGCTAGGAATCTGAGCTCTGAATAGCGGTAAATTCCCCACTTGGCATGTAAATCCTAAACCAAGAACCCTCTGTGCTAGGGTGGATCCTAACAAAGGAGTAGAGAGAAATACCTGGTTGAAATTCAGGCTAGCTGTACTCTGAATTTTCATGGTTTAAAACCTGGAAAAGGAAAGGCAGGCAGAGCTCAGCATAAATCAGAATTAATTAGGCTGTACATTTATTCAGGGCAAAATTACAACGGCAAGTGCACAGCAGTTTTCTACAGTGCTACCTCACATCTTGTGGATGAGCAGCATACACCTTTCCACTAGCTCCCTTTTCTTATGACACTGCTGTATCCTGCGTCACTGAGTCCCATCTTCTTAAGACTGGACTTCCTCTAACCCCAGTGCAATAAAGAAGCTTTTGCCCAGGAGTCTATTAGTAATGTAGTGGTCTTTTCAGAAGTGGAAGCAATTTCCTCCTACTTCAGCCTTTTCATCTTCTAGATCTTGGGCTAAGCATTCTCCATCCTGTAATGTGAAATGCTGTTAAATTCATGATATTGCAGATATCTTTATTCATTTTGATAGAGCTGTGCTTTCTCTTTCTCTATTCCTTTATAAAAGGAGAAAGAGAAAGCTTGCATGTCATCTCTATTGACAGGTCAGTAAAGGCAATGTCATCTTTCAGTTGAAATTTGGCTGCACTGTGAATCATTCTGCTCTTTTTTTCTCTTTTTTTTTCCTGCACAGCTGGAAATTAATTCCTCTTCAGTCCTTTTTGGGATGAGGTGAAGAGTGGAGAGAGAAAAAAAACAAAACTGGCAAGGACGGTGCTTATTCTAGATAAGTGAAATAAGCTGAAGTTTAACACGGCAGTGTCTCCTCTTCAGGGTTAAGCTGTCAGTTGTGTCAATGCCGGACCCGTGGAGCAGCCACTGAAGTGTGGGGAGCCTTAACTAGAAATGTTCAGCAGTTTGGTGAGAAGGGGGCTGGCTGCTGACCAAAGGTTTGGTCACAGGGCTTTGAAATGCGCACACGCCTTCCTTGGCCTAAAAAGGGGGACAGAGAGAAACACCCCGGTGTTTCACACCCCTCGTTCGCACTCACTAGAGGTGAAGCCTGGTTGTAGTAATGCAGACACCTCCCTCCCTCCCTGGGAACAGGGTATAAATTACAGCTCGTAAAAGGCATTTGACACAACTGCAAACGATGAGAACACCCACTTGAAGTGGGGCTGAGATGCACAAGGCTCCTCCTGAAGCACAGCTTGATGCTGCAAAGGAGCCCCGAGCGTGACTCAGAGCCGGCTCCTCCCCGTCACCAGCATTCGGGCTGCGGGGCGGCTCGGCGGGCTGCGACCCAGTTCGGCTCGGCGGGCTGAGTCACCAGTTCCCCTGCTTTCATGGAGCTCCGAGGGGAAGAAACTAAACCAGACCACGAATCCAGTGAGGTTTTATTGGGGTTTTGCTTCTGGAAAGTATGCTGTGGGTTTCTGTTGGGCCTGAAGTTTTTCCACAAGCCATCTCAGCAGCTTCCCTGGCTACTTCTCCAACCCACTCATTCACATATACTAGCTTGAATGTGTATTCTGCTACCAGCTCAGAAAACGTAAAGTTTCCAATTAAGATTTTAAACGTACAAGCAGCAGAAGCAAAACCAGAAAAACAGAAGTACTGGCTTAATTACCCTGAAGCTGTTTAGAGTAATGTTAAGTGACACCACTTGTGAAGATTCCGGAAGGTTAACCACACACCTCCTAATTGCTTTGAAATTCTCCACTGTTCTTGCAAGAGAATTCACATCTGCAAGGGCTGGTAGAAAGAAGTCTGAGGAGCCACAAAGAATGAAAAGCAGGCTAACAAAATGGGGAAAACCTGTAGCATGTTCAAGGTGGGGCATGGTCATCAACAGGAAATCCTTAAGGTTCCATAAATCCATAAACTCAAATTTTCAAATGAAGACCTCTGCTATTTTCTTCTGTTTGGCAGCATACTACATGTTTATTAGGACACATCCTCCTATATGTAAATACTCATAATGTTAATTAGAAGTTAATAGGATAATGGGTTACAGCTCTTTGTTCTTTCAGCCTCTCCTTACATTAGGAACATTTCCTTTCAGTGAGTACTTCTTCTTGAACACCACAGTCTTCCTCTGTGTATGATGCTTCCTTGGGCTGATGGGTAGAAATGGCACAAAAAGAAAAGAAAAATAGCACAATATAAGCAAGACTCAAACACAGAGGCTTGGTTTTGCCCCATCTGCTCTATCTGGGTTATTCCAAACACTGAAAGGAGAACTAGAAAGTTTAGAAGTAATAGATTGTCCATTCTTCTTATTTACAGGGGTTCTATATTGATTTAATAGTTTAGATATAAATGCCCTCCAAGCAACACTGGCCCAGCATTCCACCTAGACAAAACATCTATAAAAGAGGGAGAAAGATCCAGAAGTTACAGCTACTAGTCTTTAGATTCACTGCAATGCAAAACCCTTTAATGGTCAAAGAGAAGGGGTTGTCAGTGAAATCTTGAAAAGAACTGAGATTCTCACTTGAGTTGACTATACTATGAGAACATATTGCACCATACAGTGCTTTCTTGTCCTTTGATACAAGTTTTTCCTCTTTGTAATAGCTCCATTCATTCTCATTTAACTTTACAGTGTCGTTCATAATTTCATCTATATTCTCATAGTTACTTTTTCCTGAACATGTGTACTTGCCTTTTTTTCCAGAGCTCTCCAACAAGCCACTGTCTTCCATTCTCAAGCAGAACAACATACCACCAAGCCAATGCAGCCATAAAACTATAGTCATAACTTAGAAGAAATCTGGCTATCACTGGTAAGCTTGTGATAGTTGTTCCCTAAATGCCAGTCTAGCAGGAAAGGATAGGTGTTTGTGACCCATGTGACCCATGTGTGACTGCCACATCACTTATTTAGGGCCCAAAGAAGAAAATTGGCACTGCAGTACTGAATGTAAAAATTACACAATGTGATGATTTGGGTTTTTTTATTCTTCACCCATGATCTTAAAATCCTCACTGTATTTGCAAAAGTGCTTTGGACCTACGATTCCACAGCTATTTCAGTTCCTGTATCATCAGTTTATAGGTGAAACTATTCAGCTGTCACAAAAGCAAAAAATAAGTGGCATCACCCATGTGTGTGTGCAAGGAGATATTTTTCTGTCACCATTGACATTTCCAGTTTTCTGTCACTGTGTGAATGTCTCTGGATTCACTCCCAGTAGAGGGCAGAAATCAACATGAGGTTCACCTGGCACGTATTTGATATAATCAGGTTTTGCCAGAGATACTCAGCAGAGATGTGCTCAGCCCAAGAGTTTGGTGTCACACATGGTGCTAAACTCAGTATTCACTCAGTAGCAGTGCTCTATGGAAAGTTCTTCATCGAAACATCACCAGCTTTTGAGCACATTGCAGTTTGAACTTGATTCCTGTCATCCAGGTCACTCTCAACTCTGGAGTTCCTTGTTTCCAGAGAAATGAAATGCCTTTTTTTTCTTTTTTAAAGCACTTTTTGCAGGTAATGTATTTTTTAGTTCTTAGACATAATGCTGTTATATGGTCTGCATAGCATACTGTTCAATGCCTCCTTTCAGGAGGATAGTAGTTGTAGCATCTAGATCCTAACAAGTCAGAAAACAAAGAGGGAGTTGCATTTCAGAAAACAGTGTCTCTGCAAAGCAAGTGCTACAGGGGCCCAAGCCTTTTTCATGCAAACTACACTTCCAGAAAGCAAAGTTAAAATACATAAGTGAGAAACTCCAATTTGGGAATGACCTGGGTTTGAAGCCATTCTTTTTCCTCTCCTTTTCCCATGAGACCCATTCCCCATATGTCTTGCTTTCATCTCCTGCCTACTGGTGGTGACCCTGTCACCCTTGCCCCAGAAAAATAAAAAAGCACCACAGAAGGTGTTATTTCTACCTCTGAGGACTACTGATGATCTCAGAGAGGTCCAAGCTCCTCACAAGGCAGCAAATTCTCTCACCCTGTTCCCTGAAAAATATTTCTTCTATAATCTCACTTAAAAATACGCACAAAAGGTAGGTAAAACATAACTCGTATCCCTCAAAAAAACCTCTCTAAGTAAATTATATTTCTAAAAATTATCATCATTTTCTAAATGTTTGGTTTTTATCCCTAATTTTGCACATAATATGGAGTCACTGTGGCTCTTGGTCTTACCTTCTCTGTGATCTCAGCCTTGCAGGCTTCATTCCACAAGAGCACTCTCTTGTTTAGGCTTGGCAAAATATGAGATGAAAGATGAACCTATGCATTTGCTTTGCAACACTAATTTGGTGAAATTCATAACTGCATCTCTTTAACTGTGGTAATAGTGGCTGATGAAGAAAACCAATAGCTGAATACCTTCAGCAGCTTAGGTAAGAAAAGGTCTTCAAGCAGGAAGGAAAAAAAAACGTGTTTAAAATTAGAAGAGAAATGAACATTTTTCTGTTCTAGAATATAAACTGGGTTCCTCAGTAAAAATGAGGAATAAAACATCCTTCAATAAAAATTCTTACTTCTTTATATTTTACAATAGTTTTTTCTCTTTTGCATGCATGTATCAGATCAGCAGTCAAAATCCTCACCTGTAAACCAAGAATTGTGGTTCCACAAGACATTTTGGAAGGAAAACTGGGAGAGAGATTCTTCTTCAGTTCAGTTTCTACAGCTAAAAGCTTATTTCTGACAAGCTTGATTGACAGTGGTGTTCAAGCTGAGAACCGCCTTTTCTGAAATACTTTGCAAATGTTTTTCTGGGGGCAGCTGTAGTTTGGAAGGAGAGGTAGGGAAGTCACTGCTCGCTCACACCACACAGCCTCCACCCTTATCAGGCTTATAGATCTCGGTGACTGCATCCTCCATTTTTACCATGAAAACCATAGTCAGAGGTGACTGTGGAAGACCCTTTGCCCA